>NC_051229.1:9052488-9127488 GCF_015220715.1 Pygocentrus nattereri | reverse complement strand
ACTGAACTGGGGGTGTGGATGTTAGCTGTGGTCTCACTGAACTGGGGGTGTGGATGTTAGCTATGGTCTCACTGAACTGGGGGTGTGGATGTTAGCTGTGGTCTCCCTGAACTGGGGGTGTGGATGTTAGTTATGGTCTCACTGAACTGGGGGTGTGGATGTTAGCTATGGTCTCACTGAACTGGGGGTGGGGATGTTAGCTATGGTCTCACTGAACTGGGGGTGTGGATGTTAGCTATGGTCTCACTGAACTGGGGGTGGGGATGTTAGCTATGGTCTCACTGAACTGGGGGTGTGGATGTTAGCTATGGTCTCCCTGAACTGGGGGTGTGGATGTTAGCTGTGGTCTCCCTGAACTGGGGGTGTGGATGTTAGTTATGGTCTCACTGAACTGGGGGTGTGGATGTTAGCTATGGTCTCACTGAACTGGGGGTGGGGATGTTAGCTATGGTCTCACTGAACTGGGGGTGTGGATGTTAGTTATGGTCTCACTGAACTGGGGGTGTGGATGTTAGCTATGGTCTCCCTGGACTGGGGGTGTGGATGTTAGCTATGGTCTCCCTGGACTGCAGCTATAGATGGTAGCTGTGATCTCCCTGAACTGGAGCTGTGGATGGTAGCTATGGTTTCACTGAGTTGTGCATGTTAGCTATGGTCTCACTGAACCGGAGCTGTGGATGTTAACTATGGTTTCATGGTGGCATATTTAGTAAACATTAAGCTCTATCTTGTGTGGTACAACCTGTTTTGATTGAGCAAGAACCTGAACTTAATAACCACTGACTAGCCCACGTTTGAACTTAAATACAGCTGGTGCAACTGGCATCTGTAATTATCAGCTGTAATTTCAAAGTAGGGTTGATGATGATAATTAGCTTTTACCAGTTATTGGCAAATACGTCCACTATTAATATATCACCCTTCTTATATAATAGTCCAGTTTGATATGATGTTTTGTGTGTGTTTTCTCCAATATCACAAAAAATCTTAAGTGTAGACTGCTAGTCCATTTTCTCTTCTGCCTCGTATGTGTGACTGTTTACAGGGGTAGGACCGTCATGAGTGTTTTACTGTGTGTGTGTGTGTGTGTGTGTGTGTGTGTGTGTGTGTGTGTGGGTTAATACAGAGTGACATGCGAGCAGAGAGTGGCAGCCACTTTCACTTAGAGTGCTCCCATTTGAGACTGTGTGTGCGTATGAGTGAGAAAGTCAACCTCTCTTTATCTGATGTGTAGAGCACCATAGTTTGAGCCAAGCCAGACAGGGTGAGACAGAGTATCAGGGTTCAGGCCAATTTTTAAAATACAGCGTCAGGCTCAGGTTGGGCACTGTGCAAAGGTCAGAGACCACCCTTTATTACATTTCCAGTCAAAACATCTGTTAAGTACAAGTTATTATTTTAAGTTTTAGGACTTCCTTCTGAGTAGATTAAATATAAGATATATAAGGATATAGAAAGTCAAGGAGTCTCAAAGATAATTAAAAGCTACTAAGAAAGTGTGATTCCTAACAACCACCCGCAAGACGTGGTAGACCACCAAAACTTAAAGCACTTAAAGCCTTCATACTTAATTTACTTAATGAAGTTACATTCAACTAAATATCTACTAAACTGACCATTATGTTCTTTAGCTCTAAACCTGCTCTAATCCTAACCTTAATCTCAAGCCAAAACCTAAACCCAACTCTCACCATGGCCCTAGTCCTAACCCTGGTCCAAACACTGCCACTGTTTAGAATCAACTGAGGTTCAACAGAGTTTGTTAACAGTTTGAATATCGGTAGATAATCTATAGTCCATAGTGGACTATCCAAATAAAGTGAGACCAGATGTTATTAATGCTCAAAATATCATCACAAACTGTGATACTATGAAATATCTGATATTAAATTTGATCAATATTGCACAGCATTAGTTAGCATAGTGTGCTAAGCTCCTAGGCATAGTAAGACAATGAGAGTTCCTTTGCTCAGAGGGCAGAGTTTCTCAGTCTGTATTACTCCAGGGTGGTGAACAAGTACTATCAGTATTCCACAGAGTGAACTCCATGCTAATTGTTCCAAATGAAGCTAATTCATTGATATTAGGCTGATGGCCAGTGTACCAACAATCAGTTCAACAGCCTGAGGTTGTCTGTTGAAGCCAGCAGGATTTCCTCCAGTCAAAACTTATCAAATGAAAACTTAGTTAGTTATTAAGTAGGGGTGGGAATCTCTTGGCACCCCACAATTCGATTTGATTATGATTCAGACGGCTGCGATGCTATTATAAAACAAAGGATCACTTTTTTTTCTCACTGTGTGAGGACTTGGTACTTTTACAGCAACATATTTTGTAATGATCCATAATGAATTTACTTCAGATATCTTTTATTAATAAATCAAATGGAAGTGATGTGGTAAGTGAACTGGAAGGCTCTCATTCACTGCTTTTGTTTGGAGCACATTAAACGCTGCTGCCACTCATCTGTGATAAAATGCGCAGTTACGGTTGCCAACATTTGGAGACTTGTTCGCATTTATAAGCAGCACAGTTGGTTTTCTGGAACGTTAAATCTGCAACGAGAGACTGTCAAACACTAAAAAGTTGTGAAGCAGAAGTCACTTCTCAAGAAGCTGAAGAATAAGAAGTGACTTCAGCCTCGTAAAACAGCCAAACGATGAGAGACATTTTACAATAAGCTGTTCTACTTCTGAGGAAAAGTTTTCTGGCAGAGAGGGGTGGAAAGCAGCTATAGCTGAGCTAAAGCTTAAAGCAGAGTAAAGCAAGTCAAAGCAAAGCGTTTTCATTTATAATTTTTTAGCATACACTAGGACATCAGCACATGCTGAGACATACTGGACATTAAATGTTAGGTTTAAAGGTGGTTAGATTTTTGTTGAAAGGACAAGATGGCTCTTCTAAACATTTGGGTTGTGACTCCTGATCTAACCTGGCTTTTAAAGCAGAGGGAGCCGGTCAGACTTCTCACTCGTCCAGTGATGTTTTTGTTATGTGGCTCCACAGACTGTCCAGGTGCTGCACTTACCCACTTCCAAGTTACGCCTTTTGCATTCCGTTAACATTACGTCATGAAATATTTAGAAAATCAATTTTTGACATTGATTCAGAATCATTCACATCCGCATTGCGATACATCTAAGAATCTATTTTTTCCCGCACCCCTATTTTTAACAATATACTGTATATGAAGCTAGTTGAGTGCTTTAGTTATATTGAGATGAGCTAGCTAGCAGTATTCTACATGGGAAAATATGCAGCTATAGTTTTGCTTAGTTTGCTTAGTTTACACATGTTCACTGCTTCACTTGAAACACTGCTTGTTTGAACATCTTGAACATACCACGATATACAGAGCATCCCTAAAATGCAGCCAATACAGAGTCCAGCTATGTCAATTGATGTATCCTGCTATATTGTACATGCACAACAAACAGGGGCAACATGCACAACATTTAGATTGGCTTTGAAGAATAAACTTAACCAGGGGAACCAGCCAGAGAAGTGAAGTTTATTCATTTGCGCGCAGGTACCAGACACCTAGCCAGCCTGTAAGACACTGGGATGATGCAGTTATAGCTGGAATGATGCCAAGATTGGGCTCAGCCTATACATGACAAGTGGACAGGTGTGACAGACATGACCACGTAGGGAGAAACAAGAATAGGCAGAAGAATGTTCTGATTACAGTCACAGTACAGACACACATTACAGAATATAATGACATATAACACAACACTAAACACATTACAGAGCAGTACATTTCTACACTGTTGCTATAGAAGCATGCACAAAAAGTAGTAGGTTTAGTGGGCGTCATAATTGGCTTGTGGGCTTGTCGGGCATTGCCGAAATGACCCCCTGACCCCAGGCCTTTTATTATGCTTACACTGCTCATACTGCACCGCTCATATTTGCAATCAAAGTTGCATGATAAATTGTCATAGTAGCACATGTGCTACAATTATACCGAAGGACAGTCATGAATAATCTATATAGAGGAAACATATGTTTTAAATGCAAGTTAGATCATTCTCTTAGAGACATATGAGTAACGTCATTCTTTTGTCATTAATGCTGCGTTTACATGTTGGTGTTGAAAAAAAAATATCATGCCATGCTGAGAATTTCAGAGCAGAGCTGTAGCAAAGTCTGTTTATTTAAGGTGTAAACGTGGACAGGAGGATGTTTTCTGTAATAAAGAAATCCTAAATTGAATTGAATCCTGAATTGATGTTCTGTGCTCATTTACTTTTGATAGTATAAAATTGAGTGTGCCTGGACATCAGTGACTTTAAAAATCAGCATCAGGTTCATTCCAGTACCATGGTTGATGTACAAGTTGGGAAATTGAAAATCTTGATGGAATCTACCACTGACTGCTGTGGTGCTGTGCCATCACAGCTGGCAGTGGTAGTGTTTTCCGTCACTGCTCCTTTGAAAACAATGGAATATCTTGTTACCGATCGATCACCTGCAGCCAGCATGTGGACGCAGCTTAGCGTAATGTAATTGTAAGAATTTAAACTGTAATACATTAAACCTCTTTATTACAGGAATAAATGACCACAGCACTGTATCACGCTACTTTGTACTGTGTTAATCCCAGCCCTGGTACTCTGTGTTGCAAATATGTAATAGGTATGTGTAGTGGTGTAGGAAAGTATGTGCTTGAAATCTGTCTGTGAGTATGTGTACCAAGTAATGTTACTTGTACACATACCTTCTGTGGTGTGTGTGTGTGTGTGTGTGTGTGCGTGTGTGTGTGTGTGTGTGTGTGTGCGCGCGCTGGCATACTCCGCGAGACCGTGAGTAGAGAGTTTAATAAGCTGCAGAGGTGAGCTCTGATGGCCATCTGGACACAAACATGCGATGAAAGTGTTTTCTGTGTGTGTTTGTGTGAGGATGACGCGCTGGAGAGAGACAGAGGGAAGAGAGAGAGAGAGAGAGAGTGAGTAGAAAAAGAGCTAGAGAGAGACAGAGGGAAGAGAAAGAGAGAGTAGAAAAAGCTACAGAGGGAAGAGAGAGAGAGAGAAAGAGAGAGAATGTAGAAAAAGAGCTAGAGAGAGACAGAGAAGAGAGAGAGAGTAGAAAAAGAGCTAGAGAGAGACAGAGGGAAGGGAAGAGAGGGAGAGCGGCGCTGCTCTGATGTATGAACACTGATCTGTTGAGGAAATGACCTTGTCTCATGAAACTTTTACAAGCCAGCAATGAAGTTCTGCAGCTGCAGTGACTTTGATGAATAATATGACTAGCATGAATATTTGTTATCATAGCATTCTTCATCGTATTAAAAGGTTTGAGAGGGAGAGGGAGAGGGAGAGAGGGGGAGAGGATGAGCGGGAGAGGGAGGGGATGAGAGAGAGAGAGAGAGAGAGAGAGAGAGAGAGAGAGGGAGGGAGCAAATGAAGTAGGGTTAGAGCAAGAGGATGAGAGGCACTGAGATGAGTCTGTCTCTGTCTCTCAAGTTCAAGTTTGCTTTATTGACAAAGCACAACAAAAATGATCTGTATTTTAAAAATGAACAAAAAAGAAAAGAAAATACAAATGAAGATTAATGGATGATAATGCAACAGTTGAGGAGAAAGTGTTAATTATCAGTTAATAATATAAAAGTATATGTAATAATAAAGCATGTAGTTTATAACAGGAAAGAGAAGAAAAAAGTCATCAAATATATTCACGTGTTTAAGAAGAGAAAAAAGAGAAGGAAACAGGACATTTCTATTACAGATTACAGATGCATATATAACAGTAAGCGAATGCTGTGGTTTGGTGGTCACTCACTGACCCAGAGTGTATGGAACACATATCTGGCTGCAGTGGGCACTGCTGGACCCTCTCCTAATATAATCACTAATTTATCTTTATCTCCCAGCATCCTGAAGTTGTTTATCTGTTTTTCAAATTGGTTAAAATATTTATTTCTAATGGATTCATATTTTGGGCAGTTTAGTAGGAAGTGCACGTCTGTCTGTCTGTCTGTCCATCTGTTTACTCTTTATCTCTATGTGTCTGATATTTGCCCTTACCCTCACTCAGCCTCTCAGCCGGTGAATGTGGAACCCTCACTGATCCATCAGGGCCAAGCTGACTTCTGATGGAATACAACTGTTTTCTTTTCCCTTCTTCATCCAGTCTGCATGAAATGCCATATTTTATTTCCATATGTATTAATGTGGAATTTAATATGGAATCAAATGATATTATCCTATATTTTACAAAACCCATTTTAAACCTATATTTAAAAACCTGTCTACCTTTGTGGTCCACAAAGCCAGCATGAGAAATCACATTGGTTTATGTAGCGTGGAGTTTATCCACACTAAACCCTTTAGAGATGTTGTTTACATGTTTTGACTGCTCAGTGATATTGTTTGTGACATCCTGTATAAAGAAAAAGTAATGCATGGCCACGACTTAGTAAGGCGTGGGAACAGGATCCTAGTGTGCGGCCATGACTTGGTAAGTCATTGTCTCGTTCTCACGAGACAATGGTCATCACAAAATTATCTCATTCCCACGCCTTTCTAGGTCTTGGCTGGGCATTGGGATCTTGTTCCCATGCATTAATAAGGCATGGCCACACATTATTTTTATTTATATGGCCTGCCACCAGCAGGGCTCTGTATTTGCATAACTGATTAGGCCATTTTCAAAAATGATTAGTCATGAAAAACAAAATTGTTATGTTACTTATTTTAGCTCAAGATAATGAGTTAATTAGCTTGTGACCTCAAGATACACAAATAACTCTAATAACAAATAACTCAATGTCTTGAGATAACAAGTTACTTATCTCGATAACAAAAGTTGTGTTAAGATAACACGTTTATTATCTTGTGATCTCAAGATACACAAATAACTCATAAATAGCAAAACTCATCACCTTGAAATAACAAGTTATTTATCTTATTTCAAGATAACACAACTCTGTAGTCTTGCAAACAAGTTACTTGTTATCTCGATATAACAATTTTTGCCTTGAAATAACGAGTTACTTATTTTATCCCAAGATAACAATCTGGAAAATTATACCGACAGCACAGGCCTCTCTGGACTTCTGTGGATCTATGGCTGGTGGTGGTTTGGGTTTAAAACTCAGGTAAAGACTGTCTTGTTCTCTAGCTGTATTTGGATTTGGACCCAGTTACGGACCCAATTAAAATCTCTTTAAGGACTTTAAGGTGTCTGTTAATGACGAAAGGTTCAGACCAGGGCGATCGCCGCTTTGTGCGCTTGTTAGCACAGCCGTTTTAAGAAGCCTGTGCTCTTGTGAATCGTTCCCTGGCTAATGTGAAGAGAAGGCAACAGATTTTGTCGTGTACCATAACAGGTAGTTTAACAAGAGAACAAGGCCTCCACTGTATCCTAATTAAACCTTTATACTGCTACACATGCTCTCTCTGTTTCTCTCTCTCTCTCTCGCGCTCTCTCTCTCTCTCTCTCTGTTTCTCTCTCTCTCTGTCTGTTTCTCTCTCTCTCGCTCTCTCTCTCTGTTTCTCTCGCTCTCTCTGTTTTTCTCTCTCTTGCTCTCTCTGTTTCTGTTTCTCTCTCTCTCTCTCTCTCTCTCTCTCTCTCTCGCTCTCTGTTTCTCTCGAGCTCTCTGTTTTTCTCTCTCGTGCTCTCTGTTTCTGTTTCTCTCTCTGTCTGTTTCTCTCGCTCTCTCTGTTTTTCTCTCTCTCTCTCTCTCTCTCTCTCTCTCTCTGTCTTTTAGCTTCTCACCCTTTTCCTCTGTCTCCTTTTTTTTCCGAGTCCACATTTCTGCTGTTTTTATTACACTTACGTCCACCCACTCTTTTTCATACACTATCTCATGTTGTACCTCGTTCCTCCCTTCTGCTGTTTCCTCTCTCTCTCTCCCCGTCTCTCTCTCTTTCTGTCTCAGCTCTCTCTGCTGATGAGCTGCAATAATGAGATATTTATGTTCTCTCATCTCTCTGTCTGTCCAACACTGTGATGGTAGCAAGACAGCACACGTGGAACAGTGGCAGGCTGGTGGATCAGCTCCCTCCCTCTTTCTTGTTCTCTCGCTGTCTCGCTCTCTCTCGCTCTCTCGCTTTCTCTCTCTCTCTCTCTCTCTCTCGCTCTCTCTCTCTCTCTCTCGCTCTCTCTCTCTCTCTCTCTCTCGCTCGCGCTCTCTCAGTATCTCCCTCTTCAGCTCCAGGCTGTGTGGCAGGCTTATAAAAGCAGGGGATGCATGTATGTGTATCAGGCAGGAGTTCATGTTGTTATGGCAGTCCCAGCCTGAGGGCCTTAAAGGAATATTCCATTATTTTTCAGCCTGGTTGCTGTCCCCCACATCTGTACCACATGGTCAGTTTCCATGGATGAAAATGTACATGGATGCACTTACAAAACAACACACAAAAAACACTCACTCCAAACACATATAATGACATAAAATACAGCCTTTTGTGGTACTTTTACTACTTTCACTACTGAGTACAAATTACCATTAAAATAAACTAATACGTAAACATAAACAAATCGCAAACTGTCCTTTACATTATTACGAAGTTTCACGATGAATGGACCAATGGAAATGGTCCAAATTTGGATGGAATAAATTAACAGTACTACTAATAATAAGAATTAACTCAATAATATAAATAAATAAATACATAAAAATACTTCAGCTTACCTCAATAAATACATCAGTTTACCTCCATACATACCTTAGCTTACCTCAATAAATACCTCGGCTTACCTCAATAAATGCCTCAGCTTACCTCAATAAATGCCTCAGCTTACCTCAGTAAATATATCAGCTTACCTTAATAAATGATTCTTTATCAACAAATCCCTCCAGCTTTTGTTTGAAGATGTGTAACTGTTACTGAGCAGTTAATGTGCAGCACAGTGAAGCTGTAATCAGCCATTGGAGCTACTGAACAAATCTCATTGGTGGATCTAATGTTGCGTCCCAAACCACAGACTTCTGTACTTCACCTGCTCCACTAATGAGTGCACTTCTAATGGAATATGCTGTAATTTTTGCACACTATTTAGTGTGCTACTGTGCGGATTGGTACGTGAAAATAATCAGCCGTTTCGATTATAGCTTTCATTTGTCATCACTACAACCACAAATCAAATAAAATCAAGTCACTGCATTCAAGTACACTGGTTAATGTGCTTTTAAACCTTAAAAAGTTTTAAAAATGTTACATTGCACACAATATCATATATAAATCTAAACAGCACCGAGAACATGTGATATTAAGGGAGACATGTAGACTGAGCATTAGAAATAGGCCTAAAAAGGACTACAAGGTTTTATACCTCCGTGTTTGGATTTTGTCGTGTTTTGAGAGCTACTTTGTGTGTGTGAGTGGAGTGCAGCGCGTATGTGTGTGTGCGCCACACCTCATAACCAGCAATGTCACACACAGCAGCGATTTGATTAGGACGATATATGAGCGCTCCTGCTTCTGTGCACGGGTGTCTGTTTTGTGAGGCCAACCACTTGAGACATTATTACATTGTATGAATTTGTGTCCGTTCATACACACACATTGGTGTGAGATGCTGGGTTCCTAGGCTGATTGTGTGTGTGTGTGTGTGTGTGTGTGTGTGTGTGTATTCCGTGCCCTGTGGCTTGGGGCCGGTGAGCGATGGCAGTCATTTGAGCAGACGGAGAGGAGCCGCTCCCCAGACGACTGGCTGCTGGGTCCCAAACTCCGCTGGATTAATGATGGCCGTGGATGGTTCTGTCTAATGCTGATAAATTATCATTAGTGAAGAGCGGTGAGGTGGGCTGCGTTAGGCTGGGGGGTGAGACAGGCCCTTCGTTTGGGTCTGAGATTTCTGTAAACTCGTTTATCACCACGACACTTGAAGCTTCCTGAAGAAGGTCTTCTTGGGGCGTCATCGTTCATAAGCATCCCAATTTCATCCCCCTCATTTTGTCTCACATCTCTGGGCTGCTCTGCTGTCTCGCAGCCTTGCCATTTTTTAGCAGTAGCAACTGAACCCTTTAGCTTTTCTGTAGAACGTTACTGCATGCTTTATTACACGTGTATGCATGATTTATTACACAGTAATAATTTTTCATTTTATAGCAAAGTGGATGCTTTTACTATTAAAAATTACACTGTATATTAAAAAATATACATGCTTTTGTTTTGCATGTAGATCTCTAGATTCTTCTTGATTCTCTTTCTTACCTCCATCCACTGATTCTTCCTGCTCCTTGCCTACATCTATGGGTTTTTTCTGGTCCTTTGTCTACATCTATGAGATCTTCTTCCTTGTTTTGATCTACATTCATGGATTTATCCTCAACATCATCCAAAACCACTTTCATGGTTTCACCTGCATTCATGGTGTCCAGTTCATTTTCTTACCCGCGTCTTTGGGTTTCTTCTGATATTTCTTAGCTCCATCTGTGGATTCTTCCTGATCATCTTTCTTATCCACATTCATCACGTCTTACGTTTTCCTTTTTATCTACATTCACAGATTCTTTTGCAACATCATCCAGGTACTTTCAAAGCAAGCTCACTCAACACCAGTTGCCATGAAGCTTCCTGAAGGTCGTCTTGGAGCATCATTGTTCATAAACATTCCAGTTTTATCCTCCACATATCATCTTCCACCTCTTCACTGCTGTGCTGTCTCCCAGGCTTGTCTTCCTTTAGCCGCAGTAACGGAAACCTTTAACTTTTTTAATAGAATGTTATTTCATGTTTATTATATGTGTATGCATGATTTATTATACAGTAAACATTTTTCTTATCATTTAATAAGGAGTGTTTATCCACTTGTGTGGTTCCGTGTTTTGTCCTTTTTTCCATCTACCTCTATAAATACATCTTGATCCTCTTTCTTACCTACATCATCCAAATGCACTCTTCCTGGTCCTTGTCTACATCTGTGGGTTCTTCTTGGTCCTCTTTTTGATCTCCATTCATGGATTTATCCTCAACATCATCCAGAACCACTTTCATGGTTTCCTCTTTGTCCTCTGCATTTCATCTGATTATATTTCTTGCCTACATCCATGGGCTTTTCCTGATCATCTTTCTTATCTACATCCTTCGGTTCTTCTTGGTTCTACTTTTACCTCCATTCATGGATGCATTTTTAACATCATCCAGAACAAGAGCTGGCACTTTCCAAACAAGCTCACTCAACAGCAGTTGCCATGACGCATCCAGAAGGTCTTCTTAGAGCATCATCATCCATAAGCATCCCGATTTTTCCCTCCACATTTCATCGTCCACCTCCTCAGCACTCTGCTGCCTCCCAGCATTGTCTTTCTTTAACAGAAGCACCTGAAATCTTTAGCATCAATGATTCTTACTTTATTACATGCTTATTAGATATGCATACCTGATTTATTACACAGGTACAATTCTTTCATGTTGATTTATTAAGGAAATGACTGCTGCTGCTTTTAAAAACCGCAGTGTCTGTTAGGTTGAACTTTTCAGACTCAAAAATTGAATCTAAATTTCAGGGGCTCCTAATGTTTTAATCCACTTGAAAACAGGATTATTTGGAATATTTTCTCATAAAATTACTACTTTAGAGATGTGAGGTTTTGTTGCAACATCTTCGATATGTAGATGACAGCACAGGTTAAACTCACAAACTATCGCCACGCGTCTTTCCCTCACACCCTCAATATGACTTGAGGATCGTTATGTTGACTAGATTAAGGTGGATTTTTCCCCACGATTAGGCTACTGTCTCTTTGTTTGTGTTGTCTCGTGCATTGATTTTTGATCCGTCTCCTTTTAAATCTTTCCACGGTGACAGACGCAGTGCCGCTGTGCTCGCTCACCACTTCATCAGTGGGATGCTCATGCTGTACTAAATGATTGTACTTTTTTTTTTCCTCCTGTGTTTTGGATGCCACAGTCAAGCAAAAGCCTTCAGTGCTGATTAACTGGAGGCTGATACTTTCTTTTCTTTCACTTCACATGTACATGGCGCTAGATGCTCAGAAGCAGCACCAAGTCTGAGGAAAAAAAAGTTCATTTCATTTTTTCAAGAGATAAACAGTGACATGTTTACCCAGATCTTTCTCTTTGCTGTTTATTGCCAGCCTTTTGGCAGTTTCACTGCAGCCATTTCAGTTCTTCTAGATCTTCTTGATCCTCTTTCTTACCTACTTCTATGGACTCTCCCTGGTCCTTGCCTACCTCTATGGTTAACTTTTCTATAGTATGTAAGTTATAACATGCTTAGTACATGTCTATGTAAGATTTATTACACAGTAATAACTATTTCCAGTTCATTTAATAAGCAAGTGACTGGTCCTACTATGAAAACTTACACTGTGTTTGTTGACTTCCATGGTTCCACGTGTTGTCCTCTTTTTTAATCTGCATCTTTAGATGCTTTTTGATCCTCTTTCTTACATCCAAAGACTCTTCCTGATTAATGCCTACATCTGTGGGTTCTTCTTGGTCTGTGGGTTGTTCTTTTTATCTACGTTCATGGGTTCCTGCACATCTACCTCTCAGGCCACTTTCATGGTTTCCTCTTTGTCCTCTTTTTCATCTGCACTTGTAGGTTGTTCCAGGTACTCTTTCTTACCTACATCCAAGGGTTTTCTCTGGTTCTCTTTGTTGTTTACATCTATGAGGTTTTTCTAGTGATCTTACTTTCCAACATCCATACGTTCTTCCTGACCATCTTTCTTACCTACATTCATGAGCTAGTCTTGATCCTCTTTCTTAACTACATCCATTGGTTCTTTCTGGTTCTCTTCATTGTATACACCTGTGGGTTCTTGATGGTCCTCTTTCTTATCTACATCCATGGGTTCTTCATGGTCCGTTTTTTTGTGTACATCTACGGGTTCCTTCTTGTCATCTTTTTTATATGCATGCATGGGTTCTTCCTGATTTTCATTCTTACCTGCATTCATTGATGCTGGTTCTCTTTGCTGTCAACATTCATGGGTTCTACGTGGTCCTTTTTTGTACCTACATCTATGGGTTCTTCTTGGTCTTCTTTCTTAGCGACATCCATGGGTCCTTTCTGGTGCTCTTTCTTACCTACATCCATTGGTTCTTCTTAACCATCTTTCCTACCTACATTCATGGGTTCTTCCTGATCCTCTTTCTTAACGACATCCATGGGTTCTTTCTGGTGCTCTATCTACGTCCATTAGTTCTTCTTGACCATCTTTCATACCAATGTCTTTCTATTGGTGACTCATGGTCCTCTTTGTTATCTACATCAATAAGATCTGCCTAACTGTCATTCTTATCTACATTTATTGGTGTCTCCTGGTTCTATTTGTTGCCTACATCTGTGGGTTCTACCTGGTTCTCAATCTGATCTACGTTTATTAATACTTTCTTGTTCTCTTTTTTTATCTACATCTCTGGGACATCCTGACCATCTTTCCTTCCTACATCCATGAGGTCTTCCTGATCTTCTTTCATAACTAAATCCATGGGTTCTTTCTGGTGCTCTTTCTTAACTACATCCATTGGTTCTTTCTGGTTCTCTTCATTGTATACACCTGTGGGTTCTTGATGGTCCTCTTTCTTATCTACATCCATGGGTTCTTCATGGTCCGTTTTTTTGTGTACATCTACGGGTTCCTTCTTGTCATCTTTTTTATATGCATGCATGGGTTCTTCCTGATTTTCATTCTTACCTGCATTCATTGATGCTGGTTCTCTTTGCTGTCTACATTCATGGGTTCTACGTGGTCCTTTTTTGTACCTACATCTATGGGTTCTTCTTGGTCTTCTTTCTTAGCGACATCCATGGGTCCTTTCTGGTGCTCTTTCTTACCTACATCCATTGGTTCTTCTTAACCATCTTTCCTACCTACATTCATGGGTTCTTCCTGATCCTCTTTCTTAACGACATCCATGGGTTCTTTCTGGTGCTCTATCTACGTCCATTAGTTCTTCTTGACCATCTTTCATACCAATGTCTTTCTATTGGTGACTCATGGTCCTCTTTGTTATCTACATCAATAAGATCTGCCTAACTGTCATTCTTATCTACATTTATTGGTGTCTCCTGGTTCTATTTGTTGCCTACATCTGTGGGTTCTACCTGGTTCTCAATCTGATCTACGTTTATTAATACTTTCTTGTTCTCTTTTTTTATCTACATCTCTGGGACATCCTGACCATCTTTCCTTCCTACATCCATGAGGTCTTCCTGATCTTCTTTCATAACTAAATCCATGGGTTCTTTCTGGTGCTCTTTCTTAACTACATCTATGGGTTTTTCCTGACCATCTTTCCTAGCTATGTCAATGAGTTCTTCATGGCCCTCTTTCTTATTTACATTTATAGATTCTTTCTGGTCCTCTTTCCCATCTAAATCCATGGGTTCTACCTGATTCTCATTCTTATCTACATCATTCGGTTCTTCTTGGTCCTTTTTGGAATGCATTCATTAATTTATCCTCAACATCATCCTGAACCAGTGCAGACAGTTTTAGAACAGGTTTACTCAATGCCAGTTACCACATAAACTCCTAAAGAAGATCCTCTGCCTGTATTTTCTCACCTCTGCTACTTTTAATATATTAGTTAGTAGAGTTTATAATTAACTACTTGCTTGTTGTTCTTGTCCAGTGTATGGACACCTTTAGGCGGCTTTAGGCGGCCTTTCTACATATGCTTTGTTGAATTGAACAGATTAGAAACATAATATACAGGCTCTGTACTGCCATGAGCTGAACTATAAAGCTTAGACATCTCATGGTTCTTAAATATGAGAACTTATGAGGTTAGTGAGAATGAAATTTGCTTACTAAAATCCTAAAATAGTTTAATTTTTTTAAACTTTCATAAATTTTCAGCCAAATCTATCTTTGTGGTTTCATTTATGGTAAAAAAAAGAAATCAGACACTGTGGCACGTGGACTGAAAAGTGCATTTACTTTCCCTTGTTTCCATACTTTTGGCCAGTAATGTCCTTCAGTAATTCTTTCAAACATATAGACCATTTATTCTGGTTCTCCTGGGTTTCCTGAGATCTCTTATTTGTCAGGTTTTGACTTAGCTTCACTCCAGAGAGCATACAGAGCTCTTTTATTAGTTTTCTCCAACACTCTTGCTCACTCAACCTAGGGGAATGCGTTTGGCCGGTCTCTTCCAGTCCTGGTTCTTTTAAAAAGATCTAGTGATTACCCATGGGGCTGTGCAGTGGCTGGCCTGGTGTTGTGCTGCCGTTTGGAAGCAGCACACAGAAAGTGAGCCTCACTCTCGTGGCCAGAATGTGACCTCGCAGCAGTCCCTCTCGGGGAGAGACGGTTGTAGTCAGAGTGCGTGTCAACCAGACAAAAAACTAACTCACTCGAACTGGGACAACAAGTGTGTGGGCAAGTATCTCTGTGTGTCCATCTCCTCTGTGCTGTAATTCTTAGACATATTGATTTTCCAGATCTCGGACAGTCTGGATGGATGTACCGATAAATAGAAAGATAGTCAATGAATGATGTATGGATGGATGGATGGATGGACAGACAAATGAATGATTGTATGTAGGAAGGATGGATGGATGGTCAGACAGATGGATTGATGGTGGATGGGTGGATGAATTGATAGTAGATGCATAGATGATTGGATGGATGGATTGATGGACAGAAAAATGGGCGGTTGTATGGATGGATGAATGGATGGACAGACAAATGGATGATGGACTGATAGTGGAAGGATGGATGGGCAGACAAATGCGTGGTTGTATGAATTGATGGACAGACAATTGGATAGATGATGAATAGATGATGGCTGGATGGGCAGAATAATGGGTGGTTGTAAGGATCGTCGGTGGGATGGACAAATTAATGGATGATGGATGGTTAGGTGGGTGGATGGATGAGTGGATGGACAGACAAATGACTGGTGGTATGGATTGATGGTGGGATGATCAGACAATTGGATGGATGATGAATAGATGATGAACAGACAAATGGATGGGTGGATGGAGGCATGGACAGATGGATGGTTGGATAGATGGGGGAAGAATGGAAGGATGGAAGCATGGACAGATGGATGGTTGGATATATGGATGGAAGGATGGAAGCATGGATGGATGGATGGTTGGACAGATAGATGGAAGAATGGATGGATGGAAGGATGGAAGCACGGACGGATGGATGGTTGGACATATGGATGGAAGGATGGAAGCATGGATGGATGGATGACTAAATAGCTAGATAGGATGGATGGATGGATGGATGACTGATAGATGGACAGACAAGCAGGATTGATGGTGTATGGATGGATGGACAGATGCATGGGTGGATTGATGGGTAAATATCTAGATAAATGGATGGATGGACAAATTCATGAATGGATAAATGGATGAATAGATGGACAGACAAGTGGATTGATGGATGCATATTGAATGAAAGGAAATAGCGATGAGTGGATGAATAATCTTTCTAAATACAATCACATGATAATATATGATGTTGACATATTGCATATAATATGTTTTATATATTATATAATGTATAATATAATACATACAATCTAATAAGACAGCAATGGTCACTGTACAAGTGATAAACAATATTTGGGACATATTTGATTTATTTTTTCCCTTTACTTTGTAAAACCGGTGTATTAAAGCAATCAAACACTCAAAAAAAGAATTATTATTTACTATTTTAACACTACAATGGTAGAGAACTATATTGTTTATATACACTATATATGGCCAACAGTTTATGGGCACCTGCTCATACAATGCTTCTTCCAAAATCAAGATTATTAAAAAATTTGTCCCACTTTGCTGAAGTAACTGTGTCCACTTTTCCAGGAAGCCTTTGCACTAAATGTTGGAACATTGCTGTTAGAATTTGCTTGCATTCACCAGTGGGAACATTTTACATTTACATTTACGGCATTTGGCAGACGGTCTTATCCAGAACGACTTACCGTGCCATCATTTTTACACAGGTAGGCAAAGGTGGTGTTAGGAGTCTTGCCCAAGGACTCTTATTGGTGTAGTGTAGGGTGCTTACCCAGGTGGGGATTGAACCCCAGTCTACAGCGTAGAAGGCAGAGGTGTTACCCACTACACTAACCAACCACTTGGAGCACTGTTGAGATCAGATACTGATGCACAATAATTGAGCTGTGGGGATTCATATCCCTCTAGTCTACACTTGGTATAGGACATGGTTACCTTAGACTCATGTGTGGCTGCTCCAGAGCAGCCTGTTCTATTGTCAGTGCTTTTCTATAGAGACCATACAAGCTGTGTGCGCATGTGAGCTGAATTCACTATTTAGAAGGGGTGTCCACAGACTTTTGGACATGTAGTGTATATGTCTCTAATGAGGAGTGATTCCACATCCGGTGTACATCCTTGAAATCACAGCTGTGACCAAATCATAGCTGTGATGCTGTTCATAGCACAGCCCTCTTGTGTTCTATTGGTTAAATATGTGTAAATAAATGGATAAACGGGGCAGGAAACATGTCCGTTTGTTAAGCATGTGAATTTGCTCGCGGTGGACGTTCCCACAGGCTTTGAAGCTTAGTGTGTTTTATCTGCTAGCTGAATGAGGAGGGTTTTTGTGTGTCTTTGGCATTATCACTGCAGTGTTAATGTGCTGCTCTGTAGATACTGTCACACCTTCCGACAGTCATCTGAAACTAATGACTGCCTCGTATCTCACGCACTCACTTGCATTTCATGTGTACGTGTAAATGGTACTGTTTTAAGCATTAAGATACCCTTTGCTGCCATGCACTTCTGTTTTCTGCTAATTTTAATGTAATAGGGCATAATTTGTTACACAGAGTTTGAGTGAATTAGTTACACAGTGTGGTGCACAGTGTGCTTAGTCAGTGACAGGCCATGGACTACCAGGCAGGAAGCCACTTGTAGTGCGTAGTAACTGCCAAGAGTCTGTTTGCATGTTTGGACTACCAAAGGAATAAAAAAATAAATAAAATGATTAGTAAAGTATAAAGTTCATGTGCAAAAAAAAAACTGAAACCACAGTCAAAATAATATACTTTAACTAATAACACACCATCTGGTGTGTAACATCTTCAAGTCCAGGCAGAACAACTGGTTCCTGACCAGGTTACTATTACTCTGGTGAAGGCTGGTTTAGGCTGAGGTAACTGTTGGTAGGCCTGGCCTTAGCCTGGCTGAAAAGCTTTATCTTTTAATGCTATACTTACATTGTGGTGATAGATGGATGACAGCAGACTTTTCTGTGGAGCAGCGACCGAACAGTTCAGTTTGTCTGTGTTGTGCTGTCAGCCGTGGCAAAGGAATAGCCAGATGTTGATTTTTCAGGAAATATGAATGCTCCTATTTGTAGGAGTTGAAATCCATGTGTACCTGTTCATATACAATACAATGCAATGGTCAAGAAAAACCTACCATTTTATATATTAGGAAACATGTTCCAGGATAAAATAATGGCTAACACCATCGTACTGCACAAAAATAGGAATGTTGCTGTTATTTAAGTAATGATATCAACATGGCAGCCTACAAGACTGAGATCATTTAAATGTAGTCACTACCTTTTATGCCTATTCTGGAGTCAGATTAGGTCTGTACGTTTCTTCATTATTCAGCTGTCTTTGGCTAAACAGTCATTCTGCTGGGTTTTATGGAATAGAGAATTTAAAGATCTTAGTAAAACAGCCCTACAAGTCAGTTTGGTTGGTTCCTAAGAGTAAAGTTAAGGTTGGGTTTGAGTGTTGGCAAAGCAGGTCTTAGATACAGTAATACATGGAAACTCGCCTTAACAGGGGTATGCGTGGGGCTGATGGGAAGTAATAAGTGAAGAAGCACTTAAAAGCCATTAGGACTGCTTTTTTAAAGATATCGAGTTTGCAAGAGGCACGATTTTTGGGAATTCCATCAGCATGAATATTTCACGACAGGCTGATAATATCGGGACAAAACAGTTTCCAGGCTGTTCCAGGTTCCAGGCTGAATCTCACCGATGAGAACAATAACTGCAGTGAAATAGAAAAATGTAATTCAAACAAACGGTTTACAATTTCACATGATGAGAATGGAAGAATAACAATGGTAATGATAGCCTTCTTTTTAATAAAACAGCTATGCGTGAATGTTAGAAGGCACTTACAGCTGAAAGGAAGAAGGTGTTTATCATTTTCCCTCACTAAAATGCTCTCTTTTCTCCTGCAGTGGGAGGAAGTGAGCGGCTATGACGAGAACCTGAACACCATTCGCACCTACCAGGTGTGTAATGTCTTCGAGTCCAGTCAGAACAACTGGCTCCTGACCACTTTCATCCAGCGACGGGCCGCCCAGCGGGTTTATGTGGAGATGCGCTTCACAGTACGCGACTGCAGCAGCATCCCACGCGTACCAGGATCCTGCAAGGAGACCTTCAACCTCTACTACTATGAGAGTGACCAGGTAGGAGCACATTGGTATAAAAGAGAAGAAAGCGGTCTTTAGGTATGGGTTTTACCATAGAGTATAAATAGTGGTCACCTGCTCTACTTCTGGAGGGTTCCTGCAGGTCCATCCAACACACAAGAACTAGCTAACAGTTGTCACCAGAAGTCCTTTATTAGCAAATATCAGGTGCCTGAGATTTGGCCTAGTCCAGAAAGGTAGATTTCCCAAAAGAAGGTTGAAGACCACAGCTGTAAAAAAAAATTAAGAAGGCTGGTCAATTTGAAGTGTGATTTAAAATTGCTTGTTACCACAACGTGCGTTGCCCACCTCTGTGACCAGGTCATCGCTACCAAGGGAACAGCTTTCTGGATGGAGGCGCCCTACCTGAAGGTGGACACCATCGCTGCTGATGAGAGCTTCTCACAGGTAGACTTCGGAGGTCGCCTCATGAAGGTCAACACGGAGGTACGCAGCTTTGGGCCGCTCTCTAAGAACGGCTTCTACCTGGCCTTCCAGGACTACGGTGCCTGCATGTCCCTGCTGTCCGTCAGGGTCTTCTATAAAAAGTGCCCCAGCGTGGTGCAGAACTTTGCAGTGTTTCCTGAGACCATGACCGGGGCAGAGAGCACATCACTGGTCATCGCACGTGGCATGTGCATCCCAAACTCAGAGGAGGTGGATGTGCCCATTAAGCTATACTGCAATGGAGACGGGGAGTGGATGGTTCCCATTGGCAGCTGCACCTGCAAGGCTGGCTTTGAACCAGACAATGGCAATGTCTGCAGAGGTAAGAACCTGTGTTTTAGGTGCTGATGATTTTGCTGAGTTAGCTATCTGACTGATTAGGTAGCTAGATATGTGGCGATAGCTACTGTAGTTAACCAGCGAGCTGGCTAAATATGTAGGTAAAACAGACAGCTGTCAAGCTGTCCAGCTGCCTGGCTACTGTAGTTCATTGGCTAGGTCGTTAGATATTTAGGTGTCTGAATGTGTAGTTATCAAAGATGGATCAGTAAATCTATCCATTGTTCTGTTCATCAATCAAACATGGACCTATCTATCTAGATGGCTACTGTATTTACCTGGATAGCTAGTTATTTTAATTTTAACATATCACTGATCAAGCTATCTATCTATCTATCTATCTATCTATCTATCTATCTGTTTGATGAATCTAAATGGTCTCTCTGTTTGTGTGTCTATCTAGCAGGCCACATTGACTAATGCACAGTCTGATTTTTGTAGATTTGTAGAATTTGACACAAATCAACTGTTAACCCTTAGAAATCTAGGTATTACTTTCATATTTATAGAACATTTAAATGTAAATACGCAACTACATAATTACATAGTTGATTCACACAGCTGAACTACAAAGCTGATTTACATCCTATATTGAAAGGTTCTGACTTCTGACTTCTTCTGCCTTCAGTTCTGACTTCTGTCCACTTGTGTCATAACTGCAATGGCTGTGTTTACATGCAAAGATTTTTGCCAATCCGATTGAATACAGTCGGATTACAGATTCAGACTGAGGTGTTTATACGCACAGTCTATTCAAGAATCTGATGAGAATCTTTGTTTACATGCTCACTGCAACTAAACGTCCCAACTTCATTGAAATTGGGGTTGTATTACTAAATCTAATCAAAATTAAAGATCTCCTCTTCAACTTATTGAAAGTTTAGAATCTGGACTTTGAACAGAATTTCTTTGCTTGTTTCAAGTCGCATCATGCTTTTGCTATTGCTGGTGATTACTTTGACCTTTGTGAACTCATCCTAAATTTTCTGACCAGTTAAAGATAGTGCTGTGGCTGGATGAGTGGACCTAGATTTTCTCAATACCTTAAGTATTGTAACAACGTCTGTGGAGTATTTGTGCAGTAGGGGTGAAAAATTCAGTGCCTGATTCTGTTAGTTCTTGTACTTGGAGCTGGGAGTTGCAGGGTGAGCCAGACTCTGCTAATGAGAGCGCAGCCAGTGTGTGAGTTTCTGTGGAAAACTGGAAATTCAGCACATATGAAGTGAGAGAGGCGGAGAGCCTGGGTGTGAGGCTTGGTCATAATTGATGCCTGTATGTGGTGGTTCAGTTTGCACGTAAATAATGCAGAATCATCTGGTCTTATACTACTACAAGTAGCAGAGATTTAAACTGAGGGTAGCTCAAACCACACACCTTTGTATTCTTTATGTAGCTAAATAATTTAAAATGCGTAATAAAATGACCCGGTTTTTCCAGTTGACCTTTCCAATACTTTGCCCACATATTCGTTTTCCTGTAGCAGAAGAGGACAAAAGAATATAGATAAACAATGCTGGTGACGTCCATAAACAATATTTTTCAAGTTGTTTTGCTTTCATTTTTGAGAAACCAAGACACACACACACACACACACACACACACACACACACACACACACAGAAAGTGGCACCGACTCACTCACTCACTCACTCTCTCTTACTCACTCCTGAACTTTCACAGCCTCTCAGTCTGTCTGTTTCTTTTTATCTGCCTCACTCTCTCTTTCTCTCTCTCACACTCTCTCCAGCCCAGTCTCTCTCGCCCACCCATATACACTTAAAGTCAGTTTTGTCTGTCCAGGTTGTGTGATTATATATCTGATCTGTGCTGCTGTACTGAGCCCCCCAGGTTCATCCCTGCTGGCTGTACTGAGCATGCTCAGAACTGATAAGATTGATTGACAGGCAGCTGTTGTGATCAATACTCAGATAAAATGAGAAAAAATACAGTAGTCCTTAGACCAGAAGTCACTGACTTTGAAAAGCACATAATCCATATGTGTCCCAACACACACGCGCACACACACACATACACACATACAACTGATTGACATTACTGTTTATTCGCTGAATTGAACATATTGGAATAAACAATAAAACATAAAATGCAACCTGGCAAAAAGTGTAGGATATTTTGTATTTTATTTTTTTTTACAATCAACAAAACATACAATTCATGCACTAATATTTGCAGAACATGTAGTTTGTACCTTCTTATTGCTGTTTTAACTTGGAAATGTAGCAAATTCCCAGAACATGTGCTTTGTCCAGGGGTGATCAAACTTTTGCCTATGAAACACCGTAAAGTGAAACACACACACACATACACACTTGTGCATCTAGTCCATAGTAGTCCTCCGGCAAGGTTTCCTTATCGGTAGAGCGATGCTGTGGCAGTAAAGAAACACACACACACACACACACACACACACACACACACACACACACACACACAAACAGAGACACACACAGAACTCTGCTGAAGCAGAAGCTCCTCCGCAGATGGATTTTTAATGCATGGTGGTGGTTTGTATAGTCTGTGTACAGGAGCTGCAAGCAAGAACTGTCATCTGTACGTGCGTGAGTATGTATATACAGCACTGTGCAAAAGTTTTAGACACTTTAAAGACACTAATATTAGGATAAAGCGTGCTCACTTGACCATTTTCAGACCTCTCCTTTAGGAAGCCCATTATATTTTGTTGTTATCATAAAAAAAATCTAGTTCAGTTAAAGGGAACCTATTATGTTAATTTTTACAGTTCATAAATTTATCGTTGGAGCCTATAAGAATAAACGTACATGCTTCAGTTTTTCCAAAGCACAATAGTTTTCTCATAAGGTACGTCTGTATTCACTCTCTGTCAGAGCTATTGTGTCTTTAAGCCCCGCCTCCTGATGAGTCCAGCGTGCTCCAATTGGTCAGCTTGACCACTATGTTGTGATCGGTCAACCGCTAGAGCGGCATCAGTATTTCTGAGCTTAGTAATTGTCCGTAAGGCAGTAGCGGAAAGTGTTTTACTTCTGTTTCTTGAGAAAAGGGCCCGTGGCCTCAGCTCTGCAGCATCAGTTTGAGTCCGATGCTGATAGTCAGGCTGAACCTGCTAACACGATAGAGGAAAGGGAAAGACCAGAAAAGCTTAACAGGTCCCCCTTAATGTCAATTAATCAACCTTTATTTAATCTCGGACAACACCAAGGGTGTCCCTCATTTACTATGTTGAGTTCATACAGGAAAAAAGCGATTGATAATGTGTAAGAACATATCAAATAACAAAAGCAAATTTAATAATATTAATGACTGAAATCAGGTAAGTATAAAAATGAAACATTAATAATAAAATTACATAAAAACAGTAGAAAATATAAAACAATAATTAAAGTGTGAATGTTAACAAAATCAAAAGATAAATAAAGCAAAAGGATCATACGTTTAAAAAAGGAAACTAGCATTTCTTTACTGCTGACCAACGTTAATGTGTAGTTCGTGCTTTAGAGTTGCTGCTACAGCCGCTTTCAGAGGAACAGTTTTCACCTGCTGACAGGCTTGGCACGCCTCACAGAACGCACAGAGACTCCTGCTTCCGTCTAGCTCACGAAGGTTGATCGGTTCCACCAACTTATTCAAGCTGACTGTCAGAATCAGACCCTGGCTCAGAACCGAGGCCACAGGCTCTTGTCACAAGAAAGGGAAGCACATAAAATGACTGAAATCATAATTAAATAATCATAATTAAAACAAACGAAAAAAGGAAATGAATAGTAAATAAAGATATAAATAAATGGAAAAAATAAAATAGCTAAAGAAAAATGAAAATAAGTCAATAGAAAGTAAAAGTTTTCCAGTGAGCTGAGCTCTAGTGTGTCCTGTAGTGAGTTCCAGCTCACTGGTGCTCTGGAAGTAAAGGCAGATTTTCCCAGTTCAGTTAAAACTCTCAGTACCCGGCATGTGATCCAACCACAGGAGCGAGTCTGATAATTACCATTATTTATAGACATTGTTGTAGTAGTCTATTCCGACATATGACTGGAGAGTATTTTATAACTAAAAATAAACCAGTGTGTTTCCCGCCGTGCTGCTAGTGAGGGTCAACCAAACTGTTTCTATATCATTGCTGTCGGAACAAAACTTTGTGTCTCCATTTTTGCCGTTTTTGACATAATTTGATGCTTGTTGCTCTTTATGTAATCGTATGTAAATTTCATGACAAATCGACCAAAAGAAACAGCTCAAAATTACTTGGAGAAAACTCCAAGATTCCATTGACTTACATTAAAAGTACAGTAGGTTTTTACCGTCTCCTGTAAAGTTTCCATTTTGGAGATAGGAGGTTTTGTTTCCGACAACAGTGACATGTTTAATTCGATAAATAAGACCACGGGTTGGCTGGGGACATCAGAGAGGGAAATCTAGAACGAAAGCTGTGCTCTCACAGCATGTTTAGACTTCTTACTGCATTAATGCTTCCATTTCTTCTGGTGTTATACAGTGTTTCACTGGTAAAACACATGCAGCTGAGAAAAATAGCTTTAAACAGAGTGCTCATGTACACAGTGCTGTATGTTTATGCTCTGTTTTGGATGTGTGTGTTGGTCTCTGTGTAGGATCTGAAGTTTATTTGTTTGTATGTACAGTGTTTTATGGTATGTGGATCAGTGCAGTATCCACACATGTGCTTTGGTGTGTGGTATAGGGTAGGTGTCTGTTTATTTTGAGCATAGCTGGAAGCTATTAAGCTGTGTTTGTATGTATGGGTGTGTGTGTTTATCAGGATCATGTGATGAAGCTGCAATAGGCTGTGTGCTGCTGGATTAATGATGTTTTGCGCAGTGAGTCTCCACTAATTAGTGCTGCTTTGATCTGCAGGCTTGTATAAAGGCGTTTGATGGGCTAATATACTGCAGGCCGTCCTGCAGCAGCAGACAGTGTGCAGCAGCTACTGGAGCTGCCCTGAACACGTTTTACTGCCAAACACAGCTTATACTAATGAGAGACTCCTTTAATGCTGATTAGCTCTTTCTGATTAGCTTTTTCTCCAGCCGTTTATGGCTGTCTTCCCAGCGATGTTCACTTCTAATGTCTGTCTGTCTGTCTGTCTTTCTTTTTTCTTCTACTAGTGTTTATTCTTACAAACCTCTTTCTTTCTTTCTTTATTTCTGTCTTTCTTCATTTCTTCTACTGCTGTGTATTCCAAATACAAACCTTTTCTTCTTTCTTTCTTTCTTTCTTTCTTTCTTTCTTTCTTTCTTTCTTTCTTTCTTCTTCTGTTGTTTATTCCTTTATTCTTTCTTTCTTTCTTTCTTTCTTTCTTTCTTCTTCTGTTGTTTATTCCTTTATTCTTTCTTTCTTTCTTTCTTTCTTTCTTTCTTTCTTTCTTTCTTCTACTGCTGTGTATTCCAAATACAAACCTTTTCTTCTTTCTTTCTTTCTTTCTTTCTTTCTTTCTTTCTTTCTTTCTTTCTTCTTCTGTTGTTTATTCCTTTTTTCTTTCTTTCTTTCTTTCTTTCTTTCTTTCTTTCTTTCTTTCTTTCTTTCTTTTTCTGTTGTTTATTCCTTTATTCTTTCTTTCTTTCTTTCTTTCTTTCTTTCTTTCTTCTTCTGTTGTTTATTCCTTTATTCTTTCTTTCTTTCTTTCTTTCTTTCTTTCTTTCTTTCTTCTTCTGTTGTTTATTCCTTTATTCTTTCTTTCTTTCTTTCTTTCTTTCTTTCTTTCTTTCTTTCTTTCTTTCTTTCTTTCTTCTACTGCTGTGTATTCCAAATACAAACCTTTCTTTCTTTCTTTCTTTCTTTCTTTCTTTCTTTCTTTCTTCTTCTGTTGTTTATTCCTTTATTCTTTCTTTCTTTCTTTCTTTCTTTCTTTCTTTCTTTCTTTCTTCTACTGCTGTGTATTCCAAATACAAACCTTTCTTTCTTTCTTTCTTTCTTTCTTTCTTTCTTTCTTTCTTTCTTTCTATATTTCTTTCTTTCTTCTTCTGTTGTTTATTCCTTTATTCCTTCTTTCTTTCTTTTTCTTTCTTTCTTTCTTTCTTTCTTTCTTTCTTCTTCTGCTGTTTATTCCTTTATTCTTTCTTTCTTTCTTTCTTTCTTCTTCTGTTTATTCCTTTATTCCTTCTCTCTTCTTTCTTTCTTCCTTTTTTCTACTGCTTCATGTTCATACTACGAACCTTTCTTTCTTCTTCTGTTGTTTATTCCTTTATTCTTTCTTTCTTTCTTTCTTTCTTTCTTTCTTTCTTTCTTTCTTTCTTTCTTTCTTCTACTGCTGTGTATTCCAAATACAAACCTTTCTTTCTTTCTTTCTTTCTTTCTTTCTTTCTTTCTTTCTTTCTTTCTCTTTCTTCTTCTGTTGTTTATTCCTTTATTCTTTCTTTCTTTCTTTCTTTCTTTCTTTCTTTCTTCTACTGCTGTGTATTCCAAATACAAACCTTTCTTTCTTTCTTTCTTTCTTTCTTTCTTTCTTTCTTTCTTTCTTTCTTTCTTTCTTTCTTTCTTCTTCTGTTGTTTATTCCTTTATTCTTTCTTTCTTTCTTTCTTTCTTTCTTTCTTTCTTTCTTTCTTTCTTTCTTTCTTCTACTGCTGTGTATTCCAAATACAAACCTTTCTTTCTTTCTTTCTTTCTTTCTTTCTTTCTTTCTTTCTTTCTATATTTCTTTCTTTCTTCTTCTGTTGTTTATTCCTTTATTCCTTCTTTCTTTCTTTTTCTTTCTTTCTTTCTTTCTTTCTTTCTTCTTCTGCTGTTTATTCCTTTATTCTTTCTTTCTTTCTTTCTTCTTCTGTTTATTCCTTTATTCCTTCTCTCTTCTTTCTTTCTTCCTTTTTTCTACTGCTTCATGTTCATACTACGAATCTTTCTTTTTTGTTTGTTTGTTTCTTTCTTTCTTTCTTTCTTTTGCTGCTGTTTATTCCTTTATTCCTTCTCTCTTTTCTTCTTTCTTTTTTCTACTGTTTCATGTCCATACTACAAACCTTTCTTTCTTTCTTTTGGTGCTGTTTATTCCTTTATTCCTTCTCTCTTTTCTTCTTTCTTTCTTTTTCCTACTGCTTCATGTTCATACTACAAACTTTTTCTTTCTGTCTGTCTTTCTTCTCCTGCTGTTTATTCCTTTATTCCTTCTCTCTTTTCTTCTGTCTTTCATTCTTTCTTTTTTCTACTGCTTCATGTTCATACTACAAACTTTTCTTTCTTTCTCTTTCTTTCTTCCTTTCTTTCTTTAATTGGCTGTGACTGTGTGAATTAAAGTGATATGTTACTGCTTTAATTGGTCATTCAGGTTCATTTCGGTGTTGGTGTGGTCACTACTGAGTGTGGGTTTTATAGTTTGTATAACCGGCATGATCTTCTCTCTGGCTGCATGTTCTTTCTCTCCCTCTCTCTCCCTCTCTCTCCCTCCTTCTCTCTTCCTCTCTGTCCCTCCCTCTCACACTCTCTCTATCTCTGACATACACACACAAACACAAACACACAAACAAACTCTTGAAACATGTGGACCGGCGATTTCCTGACCCTGCCTCGGGGAGAATGAATAGTCATGAAGTAAAATGCGTAAGAGTCATAAAAGTGTGTGTGTGTGTGTGTGTGTGTGTGTGTGTCAGATTACCCCTGCAGAAACAGAGAGGACAGGTGTGTGTATGTTGTGTATATTGATATATTGACTGTTCATTTACTTACTCAGATGTCTGAATAGAATACATTTTTATTTATATATTTATATGGAGATCTCAGTTCACACTATAACCCAGTGACTTTCTAGAGAATTCACTCAAGCCCTAGTCTAAAACACCTGTTGCAGCTAGTTAAGTGGACAGTTGATCTAGACAAGACTTGTTCAAGCAGAGTTGCCAATATATAGAGACACTTACTGTATTAATTATATCTGTTGCAATTTTTGATTGATACTCATTTTAAAAATACAGATATTCAAACAACAAGAATTGGGATGAGTATTTCAACCAATGTCAGCACGCCAATACAACAGCAAAAGCTGTGTTTCAGTTAAATCCCAGCGTCCACTGTTGCAGTCCACACAGCTACAGCTCCCCTGTGGCTCGGCCATGTTGGCTCGGTCCGTTCTGTGAGTAATGGACGCTCAGTAATGGGCCGTGTCCAGCCAGCATGGCGGCCAACGAGCAGATGTGAACCTGACACTGCTGGACTCTGGCGGCCACCCGATTAGTGTGGTCAGAATCTCGGCTGGTCGTGCGTGCCGCAGGCGTACTGACCACGCTGACCACAGGGCCAGAGGACACACACACACACTCTTGCACGTACGGTGTAATTCAATGAGGAGCCTCTCGCTTCAGGAGCTGTCCGCTCCAGTACACACACACATAAATGCATGTGGAGGAGAGTAATGGAGCCCACCGCTCTGTATGAGCACACATGCATATGTGCACATCCACTACTGCATATAGACAATAATGAATACAGTAACTAAGGACGATATGGTATTTGCCAATAGTATGCGACTCTCTGGAGCAGCCACTAATGAGGCCAAGATCTCAATCCCCAGTGGCAAGCATTGCCTAGAGGGGTACATAGCCCCCCTAGCAAGGATGGTGCTCTATTGAGTACCTTTGGGGTGAGTTGGAGTGGAGTTTGTTATCCACAACTAATCATCCAACATCATTTCACTAATGTTCTTGTGTCTGAATGCAATCAAATCCTCATGACAATGTTCCAACATCTAGTGTACAGCCTTCCCAGAAGAATGGAGGCTTTATGCTGCAGCAAAGCGGGAATAACGTCTTTATGAATATTTTTGATTTCAGAAGAAATATTGAATAAGCATGCGTCTACAAACAGCTATTAAGTACAAGTTATTGATTTTTCAGGAGATTTTTCTGAGGAGATTGGACATAAGATAATCAACTTGCTTAAAAAGAGAAAGTCAATTGGGAAAAAAAGCATAACAGGAGTTTCCAAAACAGTTCAAGCAGTTATTAACCCCTCAAAATCCCAGGCTTATTATGTACTAAGGCTTATTACTTAGTAATTACAGGGACTTCATTGCAAACTAATTGAGCCATTCATCGGATATAGAAGTCTGTAGTAAAGCAATAAGCCACTTGAGGCTGTGGGTTAATGCAGTTTTCACAAAGGAAGGGTGTTCTTGGGCACAATGCGAAACGCAGTGCTTGAAACTCCCTTCCCAGCGCTAAAATGTGGCTTATTGCTTTTATAGAATGGCTGAATTTTTCAACTTTTTTTCAAATAACAATGAGCACATGAAAACACAGCGCTGTTTACAGCAAAAGTTTTCACTTTACTTTTTGGTCAATAAATGACCACTGCGAGTCTTGTTTAGCACTAATCCAGCGGCCCCCCTCTCCTTGTGCTGGGGCTGAATCTCAAATGGCTCCCTGCTCCCTACATAGTGCACAACGTAGGAGTGTAAATACTGGGTCCTGCAGCCCAGCAGTGCATAAAATAGCTAAGAAATAGTCATTTGGGACTCAGACACATCTTGATCACTGATGCACTATTTGGCTGTAGAGCAAACACGGATGTCTGAAGTGTGCAATCCATTCAAGTGATATTTTTTAGACTTTTATGCTGCCATTTTACAGTTATTCATACTTTAAGTACTTTAATTCAAGCCTGTGATGTTAATGATGGAGTTATTTTAGGCTGTTAGCTATCTTTTAGCCTGTAAGCTAACTGACCAGCCTAGGTCTAGTTAAGAACACAAGCTCTGAGACCCTCAGTTTAAACAAAAGATGGGTTCTTACTTCATCAGTAAACTCAGTGGTCCATGTGAGCAGCATGAGACTCAAAGGTCATTCCATTAACAACACAAGCATTGTTTTTTATTCATTTATTTTTTTGTGCCATGGTGTAGTGATATACAATTCAGTTGCTGTGAGGCGGTCATAGGTGTGTGTGTGTGTGTGTGTGTGTGTGTGTGTGTGTGTGTGTGTGAGAGAGTTTGTAAGAGAATAAAACTTTGGTTTTGACTTTTGTTATTTAAATGCATTGGCACACAGATGGACATCAAAAGGTTGGCTACTTCATTCTTCGTGTTTCTGAGCGCTGCTATCACGCCTACTCTAATAAAATACCCTGAATATCTCATCAGCCACTAACATGAGGATATACATTATCACAAATGACTGAAAACATTCCTCACCAGGGGCCACGTTTATTGGCCTACGCACATGCTTTATGGTAGCTGCTCTGATCTGTTCATTAATTCAGGTTCCTTCTGTAAAGAAGTGCTGCAGGCTGCACAGTAGCATTTCTCCACTCGCTGCTGAATAGCAAACACCATGCAGCCGTATGGAGGCTCCTCTAATCTCCTCTACACCCAGTCTGCTGCTGCTCAGATGCTGTTAGTTGGAATGTGAGGGACCAGGAGGTGGTAGGAAGAGGTGTAAGGATGAAGGGGAGGGAGGGGAGGAGGAAAAGAGGGGATGAAGCCCACCTGCTTTTGTCCTCCGATAGTGACAACAAAGCAGCTCCAGAATGGAGAGAGTGAAAGAGAAATAATGAGAGAGAGACAGAGAGAATGAGAGAAAGAGAGAGAGAGAGAGAGAATGAGAGTGTGAGAGAGAGAGAATGAGAGAGAGAGAGCGAGAGAGAGCGAGAATGTGTGTGAGAGAGAGAGAGAGAGAGAGAGAGAGAGAGAGAGAGAGAGAGAGCGAGAATGTGTGTGAGAGAGAGAGAGAGAGAGAGAGAGAGAGATCTGATCCGAGTGTTAATTCACCTGATCCGCTTCACTTCCTGACAAACGCAGTGAAGACAGGACATCCTGTTGATTGTCTTTCTGTGTATCGCTCCCTTTCTCTCTCTGGTTCTTCCTGTTTCTTCTTCTTCTCTTTCTCTCTTTGCTTCTTCCTCTCTCTCTCTCTCTCTCTCTCTCTCTCTCTCTCTCTCTCTCTCTCTCTCTCTCTCTCTCTCTCTCTCTACTTCTTCCTGTTTCTCTTTCCAGCTCTCTGCTTCTCTTTCTTGCTCTGTTTTTTCCTCTTTTTCTCTGCCTTTCCTCTCTCTCTCTGCATCTTCCTATCTCTTCTTTCTCTTTATCTATCCCTTCTTCCCCATCCTGCCCCCTCTCTGTTTCTTCCTTTCTCTCCCTGCTTCTGAACCTCTCTTTCTCCCTTCTTGCTCTCACTCTCTTTTTCTTCTTATCTCCCGCTGCCTCCCTCTTTCTTGCTCTGTGCTTTTTCTCTGTCTCTGTTTCTTCTTGTTTCTCTCTCTCTCTCTCTCTCTCCCTCTCTCTCTCTCTCTCTCTCTCTCTCTCTCTCTCTCTCTCTGTGTTAGAAAACAAAGCCTGTGCTGGAAAACCACTGTAGACGTGCTTTAGCAACTAATTATAGAGTGAGCTTGGCTTGAAGTGCGCACACACACACACGCGCGCGCGCACACACACACACGTGCATTCTCCTGCACGACTCAGCGGGTCACCGTTTTTGATTTGGAGATCTCTGAGCCACACGGATGTTTACACACTCTGACAAGCCTGTCGACTCGCCATTTCAGCACCGTTCAATCAACTCGAGCTGTGGGTGACAATTAACAACACAACGATGTGCGAAGAACCAGAGTTACTGTACAATGAAGAAGAAAATCATTTATACCTTTATTTGAGCAGAATCATTTCCTGGACTGATGCATTCAGTGTCAACGAATTGCAGTTTAATAGCAAACAGCCCTTAATGGTTTAAGGAATGTAAAGATTAATTAGGAGTTAACCACATTGTTTTGTAGTTAATTTTAAAAATGTTTTTTTCATATACACACACACACACACACACACACACACACACACATATATATATATATATATATATATATATATATATATATATATATATAAATGTATGTGTATATACTTCAGTGCTTCAATTTCAATTAGTTTCATCATGTGAACACAGGCTGTAAATGATCCTTCAGATTCAATATATTTTGGTGATAAATTCATATTCAGCAAACAAATTCATAGCATTTCAGCAAATTCATTACAGTGGAAACAACTAAGATGGCCATAATGGAATGAGAGGGCTACAGTCACAGATTCGTAGAATCTCCATCCATCCATCCATTTTCTAATCCGTTTCTCCATCAGGGTCACGGGGGGGTGCTGGAGCCTATCCCAGCAGTCTTCGGGCGGAAGGCAGGATACACCCTGGACAGGTCGCCAGTCCATTGCAGGGCAGACAGACAGACACAGACAGTCACTCACACCTAGGGGTAATTTAGCATGTCCAATTGGCCTGACTGCATGTCTTTGGACTGTGGGAGGAAACCGGAGAACCCGGAGGAAACCCACGCAGACACGGGGAGAACATGCAAACTCCACACAGAGAGGACCCTGGCCGCCCGGCTGGGGAATCGAACCCAGGCCCTCCTCACTGTGAGGCGACAGCGCTACCCACCACGCTAACCGTGCCACCCTCATAGAATCTCATATATCATATTTCAGATATCATAGCAACAAACATCCAGCCAGCAGCTGGACTTCAGAATGGAACTGTGGTCAAATCAGACAAATTTATTAATGGTGTTCAAACATCGTGCCATTAATAATTTACTGTTTTAGCAAGAAATTGACAATTTTATTTTCCGTGACATGCTATGAGTTTGACCCAAAAATAAAGTGCACTACAAAAGTAAACCAGCTACATGCTAAATGAAATGAAGGATTAAAATATTCTTCATCTTCTAGTTGATGCATGTTCGTGTTTTAAGGTAAAGTGGCAGGAAAAAGCTGCGGAATGAAGTTTGAGTTTGCTTTATGTTTACATCACCTCTTCTTCTGTGAGTTTATTGGCTCATTGCAAAGCATAAATCTGATTACTGGCTGACTGATGTAGACATGGAGTTCCCTCAGTATCTGATTACTCAAGCGCATGTAAATGCGTTGATCGGATTATTGACAAAATCTGACTTCCTGCAGTTATCAGATTAAGTGCATGTAAGTAACCCAATGTTTCCCTATTGATGTGAATTCCATTCTGGATGTGCACATCAAATGGATACTGCGTAAATACATCTGGCCCAAAGTGAATGTATTGGTGATGTTATGTTAAAGTGTCGCCACTGTCTTGTTACAGTGTCTCCTTTTTAGACTGTCAGGGGCTGAAGTCCTTATGTGCCATCTTTGTTCAGAGTTTATCATAAATCGAGATGAAATACACTCCCCACTATCACACACACACGCACACACACACACTTACGCCCATCCACCTTGTATTTCCCAAAGTATCTGGCCTTACCGTGACGCTCCTTCATTATTTACAGCAGGAAGCGGGTAGCGAGGGCGTCTGGCTGAGCCAGTTCAGTCCCGGCAGCCAGTGTGAATCAGGTCAGAGGAAAACACGGCCTCAGCCACGCCGCAGAGCTAATTGGCTATTAGAGAGACGGGGAGAGAAAGGGGAGGCGAGCAAAGAGCTACAGATGACTGTTTCATACGGAAATAATTAGGAACGAGTGGAGGGGAGAGCACAGCACAAGCTGGCACGAGCCAATCATTACTCAGACACGTTCTCCAGTGCCTGAAGAGGCATTGTAATTTATTCAGAGTTATTTATGTTAACACTCACCAAATCTCTGCAATCCTGTAAACAGCACACCAGTTGACCTGACTGTGCTCCCCCCACAAATGTGTCCATGAGTTTAACCATTTCCATATCTGAAATTTTATCCATGTTTATGACTTTAACCATGTCCAAATCTGACATTTGAACCATATTAACCAGTTTTCCCATGTATAAATCTGAAATTGTAATCACATTTACCAGTTTAACCATGTCCAAATCTGACATTTTAAACATATTTACCAGTTTTCCCATGTCCAAATCTGAAATTTGAACCATATTTACCAGTTTTTCCATGTCCAAATCTGAAATTTTAACCATATTTACCAGTTTTCCCATGTCCAAATCTGAAATTTGAACCATATTTACCAGTTTTTCCATGTCCAAATCTGAAATTTTAACCATATTAACCAGTTTTCCCATGTCCAAATCTGAAATTTGAACCATATTTACCAGTTTTTCCATGTCCAAATCTGAAATTTGAACCATATTTACCAGTTTTTTCCATGTCCAAATCTGAAATTTGAACCATATTTACCAGTTTAACCATGTCCAAATCTGAAATTTGAACCATATTTACCAGTTTAACCATGTCCAAATCTGACATTTGAACCATATTTACCAGTTTTTCCATGTCCAAATCTGAAATTTTAACCATATTAACCAGTTTTCCCATGTCCAAATCTGAAATTTTAACCATATTTACCAGTTTTTTCCATGTCCAAATCTGAAATTTGAACCATATTTACCAGTTTTCCCATGTCCAAATCTGAAATTTGAACCATATTTCATTCATTTCGGAGAATTTGAAGCACTTGGCTGATTTAAGCTTTTTTAACCTGATTTAACCTTCAGTCACCCACAGTCCTTCATGCACAGCAAAAAGTATTTAAAAAATGGCAGAGTCAGTTACGACCTGCGAGGTGCAGTGACAAATTATAATTAGAATGAAATGTAAATTTTAATTGTGTTTCTATGTTTAAACATTTTCGCTCTGTTTAGGCCAGTAAACCATTACATGACAGTACAGCCTGCTGAGACCGTGTGTGAGTGACTGAGGAGAAGCTTCTACCTGTGCTGCAGCCTTTGCTTTGAAACAAGTCTTTTGTGTTTGTCCTCATCTTGCACATCTGATTCAGTTCATCTACTACAAACTCACTACAAGGTCATTAGCTACAAGCTGCTGGGTCTGGTGTGTAAGAGCAGTGAAAACGCAAAATGTGAATCATTTTGTGATTCATTGCATAAAAATATGTAGTTGTGTAATTAGTATAGCAAAATACAATTATCTGTGCATTAGTTAAGACTCTGTTTTAGAAGCCCACCAACCATTGTGGCATGTTTCTAGTATTATATGTTGATCTAGTTAATCAGTGCATTGGAGAAAAGCCTGTTCCTGGAGCTCAGGCTGGTCTTGGCCTGATACCAGCTAGTGGTCAAGCTAGAGTTGTGTATGCCCTCCCCACGGCAGAGGGCAGTTCAGCACTCCCCTTCAGCTCCTGTTTCAGCTTACTGAGAGCTGATCAGCATTCTTGTTAGCTTCAGCAGAGAGGCTGATATATTAATCCTCTCCTCTTGTTGTTTGTTTGGAATCTGCACACTGCTTACTAAGCTCAGGCCTCTGTTTACCTGCTGTGAGCTGAGTTTATGCAGCTACATCTGAATGGAAAATGTAGAGCACATCCATTAAACAATGCCAATAAGGCATCACATACCACATACAGATAGACACATGCTGTACATCATTCTGTATTGAGTAAGATGATTAGTGTTACCACCTGTTGGGGAAACAGTGTATAAATGAAATTATATTAAGCTGCATCGCTAGCTGGGAGGAAATTTAATGAGTGACAGCAGTTTCAACTCAAGGCAGTCTTTTGAGTGATGCTGTAAAATAACCATGTAATTTATGAAAATTTAAAATGTCATAATATGAAGTGTCATCAGAGAACTTGTAGAGAGGAGAATTTCCACTCTGTAATGTCTTTTGTGTTTCTCAAATGCTAGAGGGCGCTCCTGAGCAAGTTCAAAATGAATGGGTTAAGATAAAAATGGGTTAAGAGGTAAAACATTTGAACACCAGTGTTAGATGTATAAGAGCCAACAAGCCGCTCCACTCGCCAACCAATCAGCACTCAGTAGCAGTAATCTTAGTGTCCTATTGCCCAAAACACATTTGCTGTAGAAAAAAGGAAACATGCAAGTGAGTTTTCTTTGCTTTTTTAGTGAAATACATCCTTCTGCTTTCAAAAATTAAAGAAAAGTTCTGAGCAGAACAGCTCTGATTAGAAACTATTTTAACTTTTCATTTTTAGTCGTTTAGCTCCATTGGCTTGCTCGTGGGCGCCCTCTGGCATTTTTGCAGTCCTGTCTTTGGTGTAATAGGAATAGCAAGATGCCAGACTCCCCTTAAACTGGCTCTGGTTCCATAACAAGTACATTTTACTTTGTTGTTTCTACAAGAAAATTTGTCATTTTAATGTCCAGTATGGGAGCAGCAAAGCATCACAAAGAGTGGCGCCACTTGAGGACTTAAGGGCCTTGCCTGATGGTGCGTCGAGGAAGACCCTGGCCAGATAAAATTAAACTAATGGTTCAGTTCTTGACCGCTGTTGCTTTTTCTCATGCTGGTGCAGAGTGGTCAACAATTTTCTTTCTTTCTTTTATTTTTTATTCTGTTCTTTATTTCTATTTGCTAAGTTTTGGATTACAGAGCCCTTTGGGAAACACTCGCAGAACTGACAGATTTTTTTCTTGTATCCTTTGTTTGTTCGGTGTTCGCTTTGATTGATCGTTTTCAGGAAACTCACCCAGTTCAGTTTTGTTTGTATAGCGTCTTTCAAAATGGACGCACTGCACAAAACCTTTATAGAGGACCTTTCCACCATTGCTGAGAGTTGTTTGGACTGATTTGGACTTTGGAAGTGGTCCAGGGTTGTGATTGGCTCAGTGGAGGGTACTCGTGGCTGTGTATTGATGGAAATGCTGTGGTTTGGTGCTATTTTGAGGGGAAAGGTTGAGATGTTGTTGTGAGAGGAGATATACTGTGCTCTCATGACAGTGGGAGGCCTAGGAGGGCGAATGTAGCCCGTCAGTTTAGATGATACTTCTCTCACACACACACACACACACACATACACACACGCTGATTCATACGCAAACCAACACACACGGCCGCTGCTGTCAGCGCATAACCGTCACTCAGACAGAATCCTTAGCAGCCCTGTGCGTCTGGGTTTGTGTGAAACAATGAGCGAGGCAAAATCGATGAACCTCGCTTCTGACATTCCCTCAGAGACAGGTGTGTGTGCGTGTGTGTGCGCGTCTGTGTGTGTGTGTGTGTGTGTGTGTGTGTGTATTGTCTTAATCAGAATTTCACAGGTCAGACTGGCCTTCATGAAGTCTAATTAATCATGGGAATAGTAAACTGATGTCTGTCTGCTCTGTTCTGCATCAAACTACATTACTCTCTCTCTCTCTCTCTCTCTCTCTCTATCTCTCCCTTTCACTCTCTTTCTCTCTCCCCTAAATTTCTCTCTTACCTGTCTCACTCTTTCTCTCACTCTCCTCTATCTCTCTCCTCTACCTCTACCTCTCTTTTTTCTCTCTTCCTCCCTCTTCACTGTTTCTCTCTGTCTCCTTTCTCTCTCTTGTCTCTCTCTCTCTCTCATTCCAAACTTTCTCTCCAACCTGTCTTCTCTTTGCCTCTCTCCTCATTGTCCCTTTCATCTCTATCACTCTCTCATCTTTTTTCTTTTCTCCATTTCACTCTATTTCTTTCTCACTCTGTCTCTCTTTACCCTCTCGCTTCACACTCTTTCTCTTTAATCTCTCTGTCTCCCTGTGTTCTGCGCCTCTCCCCCCCCCCCCTGCCCCCCCTCTCTCACCCCCTCTCTCTCACCCCCCTCTCTCTCACCCCTCTCTCTCTCTCTCTCTCTCTCTCTCTCTCTCTCTCTCTCTCTCTCTCTCATTAATCACCTTTATCTGTCTCTCCTTATCTTTCCTAATGCTCTCATTTTTCTAAATGTCTCCCCAGCAAGGACATCACAGCACTCTCATATCTCAGTGTGATGTCATCATCAGGAGACAGTGTTTGTGTGTGAAGTGACTGATCGGGGCCACCGCTCTCCTTAAAAGCGCTTCTCATCAGAGGGAAGCAGATCTGTCTGTGTGCCCTGCTGTGACCGATCCTCGATAACCGTCCATCAGCTGGTTTCCACCACTGAAGAACGTCTGTTTACACTCTCAACAGAGAATCCAGACACGTTCATAATAGATTTGCATCACTGATCATAAGTGCGGAGTTTTATGTGAACGTTGTATGCAAAAGTGAAAAGTTGTTACTACAAAGCAAAACAAGGCGAGTTATTTCCACAGCACCTTTCATACACTGCTGTCATTCAAAGTGCTCTACAAATGAGAAAATACAGGGTTAGGATTAGGTTTTGGGTTGAGCTTTAGGTCAGGGTTAGGATTAGGGCCAGAGTGAGGGTTAGGATTATGTTTTGGGTTGTGGTTAAGGTCAGGGTTAGGATTAGGGCCAGAGTGAGGGTTAGGATTACGTTTTGGGTTGTGGTTAAGGTCAGGGTTAGGATTAGGGCCAGAGTGAGGGTTAGGATTACGTTTTGGGTTGTGGTTAAGGTCAGGGTTAGGATTAGGGCCAGAGTGAGGGTTAGGATTACGTTTTGGGTTGTGGTTAAGGTCAGGGTTAGGATTAGGGCCAGAGTGAAGGTTAGGATTACGTTTTGGGTTGTGGTTAAGGTCAGGGTTAGGATTAGGGCCAGAGTGAGGGTTAGGATTATGTTTTGGGTTGTGGTTAAGGTCAGGGTTAGGATTAGGGCCAGAGTGAGGGTTAGGATTATGTTTTGGGTTGTGGTTAAGGTCAGGGTTAGGATTAGGGCCAGAGTGAGGGTTAGGATTACGTTTTGGGTTGTGGTTAAGGTCAGGGTTAGGATTAGGGCCAGAGTGACGGTTAGGATTACGTTTTGGGTTGTGGTTAAGGTCAGGGTTAGGATTAGGGCCAGAGTGAAGGTTAGGATTACGTTTTGGGTTGTGGTTAAGGTCAGGGTTAGGATTAGGGCCAGAGTGAAGGTTAGGATTATGTTTTGGGTTGTGGTTAAGGTTAGGGTTAGGATTAGGGCCAGACTGAAGGTTAGGATTACGTTTTGGGTTGTGGTTAAGGTCAGGGTTAGGATTAGGGCCAGAGTGAGGGTTAGGATTATGTTTTGGGTTGTGGTTAAGGTCAGGGTTAGGATTAGGGCCAGAGTGAAGGTTAGGATTACGTTTTGGGTTGTGGTTAAGGTCAGGGTTAGGATTAGGGCCAGAGTGAAGGTTAGGATTACGTTTTGGGTTGTGGTTAAGGTCAGGGTTAGGATTAGGGCCAGAGTGAAGGTTAGGATTACGTCTTGGGTTGTGGTTAAGGTCAGGGTTAGGATTAGGGCCAGAGTGAAGGTTAGGATTACGTCTTGGGTTGTGGTTAAGGTCAGGGTTAGGATTAGGGCCAGAGTGAAGGTTAGGATTATGTTTTGGGTTGTGGTTAAGGTCAGGGTTAGGATTAGGGCCAGAGTGAAGGTTAGGATTACGTTTTGGGTTGTGGTTAAGGTCAGGGTTAGGATTAGGGCCAGAGTGAAGGTTAGGATTATGTTTTGGGTTGTGGTTAAGGTTAGGGTTAGGATTAGGGCCAGAGTGAGGGTTAGGATTATGTTTTGGGTTGTGGTTAAGGTCAGGGTTAGGATTAGGGCCAGAGTGAGGGTTAGGATTACGTTTTGGGTTGTGGTTAAGGTCAGGGTTAGGATTAGGGCCAGAGTGAGGGTTAGGATTACGTTTTGGGTTGTGGTTAAGGTCAGGGTTAGGATTAGGGCCAGAGTGAGGGTTAGGATTATGTTTTGGGTTGTGGTTAAGGTCAGGGTTAGGATTAGGGCCAGAGTGAGGGTTAGGATTACGTTTTGGGTTGTGGTTAAGGTCAGGGTTAGGATTAGGGCCAGAGTGAGGGTTAGGATGAGGTTTTTGGTTGTGGTTAAGGTCAGGGTTAGGATTAGGGCCAGAGTGATGGTTAGGATTACGTTTTGGGTTGTGGTTAAGGTCAGGGTTAGGATTAGGGCCAGAGTGAAGGTTAGGATTACGTTTTGGGTTGTGGTTAAGGTCAGGGTTAGGATTAGGGCCAGAGTGAGGGTTAGGATTATGTTTTGGGTTGTGGTTAAGGTCAGGGTTAGGATTAGGGCCAGAGTGAAGGTTAGGATTACGTCTTGGGTTGTGGTTAAGGTCAGGGTTAGGATTAGGGCCAGAGTGAAGGTTAGGATTATGTTTTGGGTTGTGGTTAAGGTCAGGGTTAGGATTAGGGCCAGAGTGAAGGTTAGGATTACGTTTTGGGTTGTGGTTAAGGTCAGGGTTAGGATTAGGGCCAGAGTGAGGGTTAGGATTATGTTTTGGGTTGTGGTTAAGGTCAGGGTTAGGATTAGGGCCAGAGTGAGGGTTAGGATTATGTTTTGGGTTGTGGTTAAGGTCAGGGTTAGGATTAGGGCCAGAGTGAAGGTTAGGATTACGTTTTGGCTTGTGGTTAAGGATAGGGTTAGGATTAGGAGTTGGGTTTTGGGTAAGATTGGGTAAGGTTAGGTTTTGCTTAATGTAAGTAACATATTAATAATCCATCTACTTCTTAACACATGAGTTCAAACCAAACAAATCTCAGCTGACTGACTACGTTTGGTGTGAAGGGAGAAAACTGTATAAATGTTTTTGAACTCCTGCTTTAATATTTATTCAGTCAGTTCACTCAAAGGTCGTGCTTCCCTTCCAGTGCTTTACAGAACGGAACACTTTAGGAGGATTCCAAGGCTTCTCCACGACACTTCTATATGTGAGCGCAGAATTCCACAGAGAGGGAAGCTTCTGAAAAGTTACTTCTGCATCAATGACAACAACCAGAGGGAGAGTTGCTGCAAGTGTGTGCACGTCTGTGATACGAGGACTGCAGGGACCCATAAATACACACACCCTTCTGTGTGTGCATCATTATTCCCCTCTCTCTCTTTCTCGTCTGCTCTTTCTCTCTTTGCTGATGCTGATTTGTGACTGTATTTTGTCGTTGTTTGTTTATTTATTTATTTACTTACTTACTTACTTACTTACTCCTGTTTGGACTGCAGCTACCCACTTTGCTCCAAGCCTGGTGAATATTTGATGCTCTCTATTGATATAGCTTTAAAGAAAATCTAGGTCAAAGCCCCAAATAAGCCAAGGGTGTCAATCGAAAGAAAAACGATTGGAAAACCCATCCTTCTCTGGTTGACACTGGATAGCGAAACAACACAACAGTAATATGAACAAAGGATAAGATTTGACAATTAATATACAACAATTAATATAGAATAAAGAAAAGAAATGAACATGCCATTAGATAGACGTATTCAGATTAACCAATGATAACTGATGGCTACTGTTAGAAGCCTACCAGTGTAACAAAAGAGAGCTACAAAAGCCAGGCATTCTTACTGAGTAGTAGTAACAGTGTTAGTGTTGCTGTTACAGTCACTGTTACTGTGACTGAGTAATGTTAGAGGCCTCTCAGAGTAACAAATGAGAAATAGATGTATGAAAACCAAATAGGTCTGTTTGTACTACAACAGAGTAGCAACAACAGAGGAACTTCAGGTTCTGATTTACCTTCTGCTTCAATATTTCGTTTCATGTGAAGACTCGTGGTGTTTTTTTTACCAAGTGCATTACGGTTACAAATCCATCATCACAGAGTTTATCATTTCCTCTGCCTTACTTGCTGCATCATATATGAACAGCAATGACAGATGTAGTTACCCTAAATCCTAAAAGCTGGAACTTTTGGGTGGAGCTACTAAGGGCGCAAACCACTGTTTGGTCAAATAATCCCAGAAATAATTCCAGAATCATCACACAAGTTGCTGGAGTCAGATGCCCATGAGAAATCACGTGACTGCAAAAGCTAAAGAGAACTCCGCCTACTTTCTCTATTCTGTTATCCGGTGGCAAATGGACAAAAGAACCTTGGCCAGGGTCCACAGTTCTGAGTTTGGATTACTGACCGTACCGTCTCTGTGCTACACAGTGGTACCTTGGTGTTGACTGCAGTGACAACTCATGACGATTTTGTGACGACTCGGTTTGGTACACTTGGTACCCTGAAAAGAAAGCCAACGAAATTCATCATGGGCTCTGTTTTAGCCCACATTAACTAGACAAATGTTCATGATTACTGATCTATAAACGAGTCTGTAAGTCAGTTATTGTCTTAGTACTAATCCCAGATCTGTGCTCTCAAGCCTTATTAGCAGGAAATAGCACAAAATGTTACAGTAGACATTAGACTGTGCGATATCTGTGTGTGTTGTGTAGGGTTAGACAGTTAAGAAGCAACTAGTAACACAACAATGATGGCGGCAGTAGTAGTCAGGTTTAATAGGGCCCTGAATGGGCAGGCAGCAATCCATAAGCCAAGAAGACAGGCAAGGACATTAAAACGGGTTCATGTAAAACTAGGAACACTAGAACATGGAAAAGAGCAGAACTAGAAATGCTGTAAACACAGCTCAGAAACCCAGCAAAAAAAGACACTGCAGTGAAAGACAAACACAGAGGACTATTTGTACAGGCATGACAAACAAGACACAGGTGCACATGATGAGCAGGGGGAGTTAGAGTGGAGCTGAGCAAGACAGAGGGTTTCACGACAAAACCCAAACATTGAGATAGCCGGTCATACCTGTCTGTGATTAAACGTGCTCGATCACCCGAAATAGTCCTGAAAAGGGCCATCTAGAATGGACAACGTGAGAGACAATTGGTCTGACTAGTTCAGGGGGTCTAAATGTCAAGAAGAGCCATTTTGTTCTTTCAACAAAAATGAAACCACCTTGGGAGCCACAACATTTTATGTCCATTTTACCATCTTAGCTGAAAATGTGTCTTGGTATGTTCTAATGTACTGTTATAGGCTAAAATGTAATCTAAAGAAAAAGACTTAATTTGCTCTGCTTTAAACTTTAGCTCAGCTATAGCCGCTTTTTAACATCTCCAGTAGGAAACTTTTCTGTAAAAGTGGAAGAGTTTCTTGTAAAATGTCTCTCAACGTTCAACTTTTTAAGAGGCTGAAGTCACTTCTCATTCACCAGCTTCTTGTTTGAATTTCCCTGTTCCACCTCAGATGGTGCCTGAGGTGCCAGAATGTAACTGCTGCACCATTTAAGGTGGAACAGGAACATTCGAACTGGTGAAGAAGAAACTGACTTCAGCTTTGTGAGTTTTTAGTGTCTGACAGTTTCTCAGGGCAGTAAAAGACCCGCATGTTCCGGCTGAGCTAGGCTAGGTTTTGACTTTTATGACAGTGATTGAAGAGTTTTAAACTTTATCTTATCAGTGCACATATTTTTCAGGGATGACATTGCTAGCTAATTTTCCATATTTACCTTCTTTAATGCCTGAGTTTATCCTTATTTGCAGTGTGGTGTGCGTCCCGTATGGAGGTGTGTGTAGCGCAGGGCTCGGCCGCTCTCTCCGCTGCTCTGATTGATGGCCCTCTCCGGTGGATTTGTAAAGTTCTCTTCCTGCTTTATGGAGCATGGTTGAGTTTTATCCTTCTATAATTGCTTTAGCGTGCTGTAACCTTATTTCCCAACCACAGTTTTTGTGTTACGGCCCATTTCTATGCGGAGCATGTGTGTGAGAAAGAAGAACACACACACACACACACACACACACACACACACACACACACCCCAAATGAACAGAACAGAACAGATTCATATATGTGGGTGTGTGGAGGACGCTGCCTCTCCGAAAAAGAGGAAGGGAGAGTGGGATAGTCTCTCTAATCTCCCTCACTGTCCTCTATCTCTATTTATTTCTCCCTCTTCTCCCTCATTTTCCTGTCTCTCTCTCTCTGTCTCTCCCTCTCTCTCTCTCTCTCTCTCTCTCTCTCTCTCTTTCACACACTCTCTGTATCTCTCTTTTCATCTCCCTTTTTTCTTCCCTCTTATTCTCCTTCACTTTCTCTCTTGTCTTTCTCTGTATGTTTCTCTTTTTCTCTCCTTTCTTCTTGCATCTGTATCTTTTTCTCTTCTATGTCTATACATGTCTCTCTCTTTAACCCCTGTCTCTTTCTCTCTCCCCCTCTCCTCGCTCTTTTTCACCCTCTGTGTATACATCTGTCTCTCTTTCTCACCTCTTTTTTATCTTTCTCTCTCTCTCTCTCTCTTTCAAGTTCAAGCTTGCTTTATTGACATGACAAATGTAGATTTGTATTGTCAAAGCACAACAAAAATGATCTATATATCAAAAGTTAATAAAAATAAAATAAAAAAAACAAATACAAACCGAGATTAATACAGGATAATGTAATAATTGAGTTTTTTTCTCTTTCTCTCTCTGTTTACATCTCGTTCTCTTAATCATCTCTCTTTTTTGTCTCCCTCTTCATCTCTCTCTTATTCTCTCTTGTTCTCTTTTCATCTACCTCGTTTCTTCTGTCTTAGACTTTCTCTCTCTCACTCTACCCTGTCTGTGTCTTTCTGTATCTTTCTCTCTCTCTGTGTCTCCCTCTGTTTACTGGACTCTCCTCTTTTATTCTTTCTGTCTGTACACCCCTCTGTACACCCCTCTCTTGCGCTCTTTCTCTCTTGTTTCTACTCTCTCTCTCTCCTCCTCCTCCTAAGAAACCTACTTCCCCTCCATCTCTTCATCCCTCTCTGTACACATCCATCGGAGGAATATGCTGCCTCGGCTGTGCGCTGGAGTGATGAACGGGTGATGATGTATTCCATCTCTTTTGCTGCTCTCAGTTCAGCATCAGCGGGCGCTTGACACTCGCGCATTAATATTACAAATATTCAAATAACTATATTTAAGATTCAGCAAACTGCAGGCATGGAGGGTGAGCGCGTGTGTATGTGTGAGATAGATGAGTTGAGACTCACTAGTGGTTGAGCGCACACATACAGAAAGAGAGAGAGAGAGAGATCCATCATGTCTGCGTTATATCTGCATAATGGTGCTGATGATGAGGCGAGGAGAGCAGAAGCTGCGAAGTGTCCATCACTGTTTGTTTGCTGACCCGTTTGGGCGTGCGCTGCGAGTGGGGTCATCAGGTTCTGCTGACGTAGCTTAATACATCCATCCAGAATCCATGAGCTTTATAATTTAAATGGCTCTGTGGTTTAGTCATGCTGATCAGCAGAGTAACAGCATTCCTGAACCTGCATATTCCTTGCACTCCATGCTGTGTGCAGAGTGCCGGTAGACTCTTCAAATGAGACGGGGCAGTGAGATTTAGACTGCCATCAAACTGAGTCTGCTGATTCAACAATTACAGAGTTTTGCTTACGTGACGGCTTGTAAAACTTAAGCCCAATCCCATTTCTTCTTTTTACCCCTACCCTTTGTTTTCGAGTGTCACCCTCAACCCTTGGAACGGAGTTACAAAGGTAGTGGTTGAAATCTTGCCCTACGAAATGGGAACCTCAAATATAAAGAACATTACTTCATTAACAGTGTAGTAGCGCTGCTCTGTAGGCGACCCGGTCTGACCTCAGTGATAACAGAGAAGGGAAAAGTTCAGCCTCACTGCTGGGCTTTAGTTATATTTAGTGCATCATATGCTTTCAAAGAGTGAAATCATCATATGATTTCAAAAAATGCTTTCATCGCCCACCACTAATTCTTTGGTGATATGAAGCTGAAGTCAGCTTTTCACCAGCTTCTTGTTCGAATTTTCCCGTTCCACCTTAAATGGTTACATTCTGGCGTCTAACCCTAGACGTGAACGTGCAAAACTGAGGGCTAAAGGCCGAGTGGTAGATGCAAGATGTGAAATGGGATTAGGCCTTAGTCTCAGTAATTAATTAGATTAATTAAGTAATTAATTATTAGAGCTGCTCGTTTATGACAAAAATCATCAGGATAATTTTAGTGAATACTGAGATCATGATTATGTAACACGATTACCCATTGATACATATATATGTATCAATGGGTAGACATTATTTACGTTGTGTGAATTTTCGTGATGAATGGGCCAGCTGACGGTCAGAATGACTCAAACTTAAAAGCTTGTAACAAGTTTGTTACGACAGTGGCAAAATATTATCTACTGCTCTAACCAACATGCTAGTCAGTGTGCTGACAGTTACATCTGATGCAAATATAAAACGGGTAAACAAGGAAGTGCAGCATTCTGGTTGGTAGCTGTTGCTTTATTTATTTGTTATTTTTGGTTTTGTTTGTTTGCTTGCAATGAAATACATAAATAGTAAAGCATGCTGACTTTAAATTCTCTCTCCCTCTCTCCCTCTCTCTCTTACTCACTCAATCTCTCTCACACACACACACACACACACACACACACTCTCTCTCTCTCGCTCTGTCTCTCTGTCTCTCACACACTCTTTCTAACTCTCTCACATATTCAGATTGAATCTCATTTTGAAAAGAGCTTTTGATTGTTGTGCTCCAGTCCATGAACATACTTTAAAGAAAGAAAGGAAGGGAAAAGAAGGATGGCAGTGAGTGAGAATAAGGAGAAACACTTGTTGTATAGCAGAGTGGTGAATAGAGTGAATAGGTGAAGCAGGGAGTGTGCTGATGGGGGAGATGGACACACACATCCATCCACTGACCTTTAATGAAAAGCAGATTATAATGAAAAGGCACCATCTTCTCTCTCTCTCTCTCGCGCTCTCTCTCTCTCTCTCTCTCTCTCTCTCTCACACACACACACACACCCCACTGTCTTTCTATTTCTCTTTCTCTCTCTCATCCCTCTCATCCCTCTCTCTCTTTCTATTTCTCTTTCTCTCTTAGCCTTAGTGGTTATTCTCTAATTAGCTGGAGCTTCTATGACACACACACACACACACACACACACTTTCTATCTTTCTTTCCAAACTTATGTTTTTAATGAGGAGTGTGTGGGGTCTTTGTACGGGCAGGCCTCTGGCTTGCTTGCTCGCTTGCTCTCTCTCTCTCTCTCTCTCTCTCTCTCTCTCTCTCTCTCTCTCTCTCTCTCTCTCTCTCTCTCACCCCCTCCCTCTCTCTCGCATGCTCAGCACAAAGACTTCAGAGCGTCGCTTTCATTCCTCTATCAGCTCTGTGTGAGGCTGATTTAAAATGCTCCATCATGCATGGACTGAATCTACATATTAAACTGCACCATATTTCTGTCCAGCAGCACAGCCTGCAGTGCAGACTCAAAGCCTGCTCGGGCTGCCGTGGCTGGACACCGGCGAGTCCATCAGCCCACCACGAGCACAAAACATGACAGATGAAAAGCTGTGGGTGCCAGCTTCCCCTCGCTTTTTCATTCTGTCCTAGAAGAGCTTGTCACTTGCCCATTGGCTGGAGTGACAAAAGCCAGCTGGAACTGAAGGAATATGGTCGTAAGCAAAAATAACACACCACTAAAAAATGTTTTTATTTTCTAAGTGAATATAAGTGAACCACAGGCCATGTTTTTTTCCCCCAATAGGTCTCTAGGTTCCCTCACAGGTCAGCCGCATCATGCGATCACGTCCCTTTCAGAAGCTTTATGGAGACAGTAATAGGAACCAAACGTCTGAAGAGTTTAATGTCTCTGAAATCTCCCTCACAGAAACATGAAACGGTTACGAAGCCTGAGACATTGTTTTGCAGTAATTTTGAAATGAGCTTTTGGCTTATTCACCTTTCAGGTCTCTGATTGATTGCATAGTAAACAGGCTACAGTTGAATTGCAGATATTGTGACTCCTGGTTCCTATCACCACCACTGTAAAGATATGAGACCGTACGTTTCTCTACAATGAACCATTTCACATTAAACCACTCTGAATGACTTTGTTTACATCTCAATCAATAATTCTGCATCCTTTTTTTGAAAAATCTGTGGAAAATATCCCTTTAAGCTAGTTAGTAAACGTAGACCATGCAGTCTTGTAGCATAGTAATAAAAATTTTACCAAAACAGACAATTAAATCATTAACTGTGATCATATGTGCAACAATTAATCATCGGCTTAGACATGATTATGATAGACCTAACTACAGGCCAGACTATCTTTCCTTACTGCCTTCTTTCTGTCCTACTTTCATTTTTCTTTTGCAATGATCAAGGCAGATGCTGCTGCGGAGCTACTGCTGTGTGATCGTTCAGTGCTCAGCCAGATTTCTTCAAATTGCATCCACTAAATATGCATTCCATTAAATCAGTATGTGGCTTCCTACAAAGCACTCTTCCTCAAACTATTCTGACACAGGCGCTCCACACATGCACCTCCTATGCATGTTTACCTCTGATGTTAAAGTGTGTACCTGCTGGACCTGCTCCACGCTCCTGTAGGATGTGAGTCACAGTTCAGTTCGGAGACTGGATGTCAGCTCCTGTCTGGGGTCTTCAGTGGTCTGAAGCCACATGCAGTCGGATTCAGTGGTCTTCCTCTGGTGTCTCTGTTTGGATTGATGCTGGACACACCAGAAGCTCTGCGGCACATTCGCATGACAAATTCTCGATCAGAGAGCTGTGGCGAGTGGGACGGGAAGATCCTGCCCACACCGACTGCCTGGTCGGGAGTTTTGGAGCTCTAATAGAGCCACAGACTACAGATCACTGTTTACTGTTCAGCCAGATCGTTTGGTTGGGCAAGTGATGCAGAGTGTGTGAGTCAACTCATACCAAATCTCTCTTTCTCTCTCACTTTCCCTCCTACTCTCTCTCTCTCTCTCTCTCTCTCTCTCTCTCTCTCTCTCTCTCTATCTATCTATCTATCTATCTATCTATCTATATATATATATATATATATATATATATATATATATATATATATATAGGTGCTTTGGTATTTCAGTAATGTGATCTAATTGCAGACAGAATATGTTGATTCATCAAAACACCCACAGACACTGATCTGGAGCTGTGGTTGGACAGGACGCTCACAGCACACAGTGATAGGCCCTGTGATAGGTCGTGTGTGTGTGTGGAATACAGCAGCGGTCTGTGATATCAGAATTCTGGAGGCCCATATAATAATGATTAACAGTATAGTGTGCAGCTCCGGTGAGGGCGTGTCTGAGCTTCAGGACGTGTTTCTCAGCTTGCTGAGTTGCTGGTTGGGTAGCTTGTTACTATTTGGGGTTGAGGGGTGAATTTGCATAGACAGCTTCTGTCTGTCTGTCTGTCTGTCTGTCTGTCTGTCTGTCTGTCTGTCTGTCTGTCTCTCTCTCTCTCTCTCTCTCTCTCTCTCTCTCTCTCTCTCTCTCTCTCTGTATCAGGAAACACATCTGTTGATGCAACAGAGCTTAATGAGCAGATCAGCATTTCCTCAGAATGAGCTCACACACACAGTCGCAGGGGGGGTCGCTCGGTTGGGTGCTGGAATTGGGAGCGTCTCTGTCTGTGTTTCTTGGAAGAGCAGTCAGGAGAGCTCTGTATTCTGACAGGCTGTTTAAAACGGCATGGGGCTTTTCACATGGAGCGTTTTAGCGCTCTCTCTCTCTCTCTCTCTCTCTCTCTCTCTCTCTCTCTCTCTCTCTCTCTCTCTCTCTCTCTCTCTCTCTCTCTCTCTCTCTCTCTCTCTCTCTCTCTCTCTCTCTAGACCTATTCTTTCTTGCTTTTGAACAGCACTGGTGCATGCAAAATGTTCATCAACCCAGGTCCTGATATTTTGAAGCATTTTGTAAATGGAGAATGTATGTGTTAGAATAAGAGGAGCAAAAGCAAGAAGTCTGCTAGGTGTGGATAACGTTAGTTATTTAGCTTTGTAACTCATTATCTAAGTCTAGTAATGGTAGACCTTAATCATAAAAACATTGTCTTTCAAAGTAACATTAGTTTTTTTCTGAAAACTGAAATATTTGTTGGGTTTCGTTTATAGAAATATTTATTTTGTACCCTTCAACATAAAATACTGAATGATATCAAAATAAATCACATTGAAATTTGTGATTTGCCCTATCCATGCTCTATCCACCAGTGCATGCTTCCTTAGCAGCTGTTGGAGAAGTTTTCCAGAATGGTGGCAATAATTAATTTCAACCGAATGACAAATTGTCGCATGCATGCAAGCATACATAGTGTGTTGTTAATTTTAAGAGATGTTTGTAATGCCTTTTTGTTAATGGTCACAGTGTTAAGATGTGTGGTGTTTTTGTGTACTAAGCTAACTAACATTAGCATGTTGATTAATTCTTCATTGTGGCTTCCAGGGGTGTGGTGGGGTTTTGCCAGCTGGAAGGGCGGTGCCACTTCCCACCACTCTAGCACAATGGCACACTACCATAGCACCTCTTTCATAGCACTTCCATACCATTTCCCAGTGGTCCTTTACAATCTAGCTCATGAAATATGTCAGTATACCCCCTGTTACTTGAGAGTTTCAGCATTGGCTGGCTGCTAAATTGCACCATAGCAGCGCAGATGCTACCTTCAATGTCAGCAAAGTGTTTGGATGGTAGTGTTCATGTTTACAAATAGTGCAGTTTACCAGTGTTCTCTGAACTCTACCTTTACAGTTGCTCCAACAGAAGACATGTAGGTGGAGCATGGTTAGGTCAACTGTTTACTCTGGCCTATGGCTCTATAATGCCCTCGAAAGGTGCCGCAAGGCTATTTGTACTTTGCTTGTAGGCTCATATTAGTTTTAGCAAATGACAGACAGTCAATTCAACTTTTGCGGGCCATTGCGAAGCCCTTCCATCAGCCCTGGCAGGTGATTATTCAAAGCAGAGCCTTCAGACTGTTTCTGCTGTGAGCTCCCCCGTCCTGACACCACCGCCTCAGGTATCGCCACAAGATTTATGATCCACCGTCAGAGAGTTTTAAAGCAGGAAGCTTTTCTTTTCCCCTGTTTCCTTATCTTTTCTTTCTTTGTTTCTATCTTTCTTTTTCCTTCGTTCTTTCATTCTTACTGGAATGATTAAAGCGAGACAGTGTGGCAGGAAGGCAGGGGAGATATAATTTCAGATTCTGCCGTCAGTTGGCTTGTTTGATGAGCGTTTGGCAGGGGAGAACGGCGACAGCGAGATTTTCTGATTGTCACTTGACAGACAAATGGGCTCGGCATGCATCTGAGCGCCATTCTGCGGCAGCCAAATAGAATGGCTGGAGGATTTGTTAGATGTCTGTCACGGCGAGAGAGCGAGGCGTTTCACTTTCTTAAAGAATAGTAGCTTGAGGTAAGGCAATAATACGCCTTACATGTGGGCTCATGCATGCGGCATTGATGAAAAATTGTCGTATCCAATTACAAGCCATTACAGGTGTTTATTCATCCTTTGGCTGTGTTACTATTAATGTCATTCCCAAGGGTTTCTTCTATTCCCAAGCCTTTATGACAAATGACATATTCTTAGCACATGCAGCTGTGTCGTTGGAGGACTGATATCATTGATCACTCTGTCTGCTGTCAGTAGCTGACATTGTTATCCTTGTCCTAGACATAGGAACATTTCTAATAATAGATGAAAATGAAGATCAGTAAGTATGTGCTTGCTGTTGTGTGCATTCCTGTCAAATTACATATGTTTGTTCATTTTGTAAGCTAAAATAAGTTAAACACATCCTCTGCTACAGGGAACAAACTTAAATAGGAAAAAGTTTTTCTGTACAATTTCTGTTTGTGTTTTGGGAAAAAAAAAAGGAAACTTATAAAATACGATAAGTACTGTTTGGAGTGTCACCTCTGAAAATCCTCCATTTGGAGGGTTGTGTATCTCTTCGCCCTACCCCTCCATCTCATAATGAAACAGGACACCCTACCCCTAGAAGTGAACATGCATAATGGAGGGCTAAGAGCTAAGTGGTATAGGGCGAGGGATGAAATGGGGTTGGGCCTTTAACCCACTGTTTTCTTAGATCATTAGTGGTGCTGTAAAGTTGCTGAAAGCTTTCTTTTGAAGACTTAACATCTCTGTGTCTGTTTGATTGGTTAAAAAGGTAATGGACAGATCACTGTCAGTCCCCAGACAGGAGGGCTAATTCTAGAGTGGTGTCGCTATTTGCCCAGGCACAACTGCTGGGCAGCTACACTAATGGCCTTTTCCTCCTGAGAATCAACAACAGGGCTAAACCTTTCCATTAGAGCCAAACCTGTACTTACAGAGAACACTTTAACCATACAGTGTTAGACCGGCCAATAGTGAGTTTTTGTTGTCATATGTGTAATACAGGCACAACTGCCTAGACTAGCAATGGTAAACACAGTGGACGGTGGGCTGTGGACCTGCGGTCATTAGTAGTAGCCTGCTGTGACTGTTGTTGTCCAGCTCACAGTGTTGAAAATGGAGCTCTGAACTATACAGTTCTAATGCCTGCCTTGTACTACCCTTCACTGACCACTGTTGGTCCATCTACATTACAGATCAACTATATAGGTGTTCAGTTACAGGCATGGCCCACCTGTTGAACAATTAGTCAACTACCCCCTGTGCCTTTCATCACTGGTCTGTTTCTGGCCACAAGACCATTAGTGACCATATATTATTTGGATGGTGGATCGTTTTGCTACACATAAGCACCTTCAGTCCAGCTAGGGGTGGCTATGTAGTCTGAAACTGACCAATGATGAATTGATTAAGGCTAGAGGATGTGCATCAACAGAGGTGCTACAGTATTTCAGTGTTTCCTATAAAGTGGCCAGTCTGCAAAACCCATGCAGTCTTGTCTGATGTATTCAAATCTCTGAATATTAAAAGGATTCTCCGTTCTGTTGGGCAAGAATGGGCTAACAGTTCACCACGTCTTCTCTGACCCCTTTAGTGTTTAATAGGATGTGGTTCGTCCCCCCATTCACTCTCAGTGACAATAGACAACTAACAATAGAAGTCTTGTGAGACTCTTATAAGACTCTTATAAAAGTCTTATAGAAGTTTTAGCACTACACAAAACATCTCCAAGAGCTTTTCTCCCTCACCCCCTCGCTCTACCTCTCTTTTCCAATGGATAAGAATGGTATTCCACTCTGAAGGAAAGTTCCTGACTCCAAATCACCCTTTTACCCCCTTTTCTGGCCTCTGTAGACCCCTTTACCCCCACTGGCCCAGACCTAATACCCCGTAAGCTCTTGAAACCCCGGCAGTCGCACTGCCAAATCTCAGCCTGCACAATAGGAGACCGTCTGGGGCACAGTGGCCCTACCGGACACACGCTTTAACTCTCACACACACACACACACACACAAATACCCTCACCAATTTTCTCACCAACGCTTACACACACTCTATTGTTAACCTTTACTGCATGAGTTATGAAAAACACATTTCTTGCTTTTTCTCAGGGAAAAATGGCATAATTTATTGGATTTTAAAAAAAAATGAGATACTTTGCATTTTATTGCCACATGGCAGAATATATCAACTGAACAGTCATCTGTAATGAGTAGATAATAAACCAGTACATTGCTGTAAGATACAGATAAATTTATCATTCATAATGAGAAAACACATGTATAACAGCTACATATGACCAAATATTTTAAGAATACAGAAATGCACACCATTTGTATTTTATTCATTTATATAAAACCCATAAAATCTAGACAGATTGCAATTCCACTTTTTGAATGTAAGTATTGAACTATACACACACACTTTGAGAGGGTGTGATGTGAATTTGGAAAAAAAAAGTGGCAAAGACTGCAACAAGAAGGAATGTGGTCAGAAAAAAAGCATACCATGATACTCAGAAACCTTCAGTAAACAAAAATAAAAATAAATAAATTGTTGCCATATCGTAACAACATGCATAAAAGGGTCAAAAGAATAGTTTGGCAAAAAATATAACCGTAGTTCCTCTCACCCCAAATATACTCGATCACCCAAGACACAGTTGCTTCTTTTTGTTCTGGAGTTTCAAGGCTTATGTGGCCAACAGGAAGTTACATATGGTCACTGTCAAAAACAAACAAACAAAAAAAAGATCTACATTTTTGTCCATTTTTTATTTACATTTGAACATGGCGGCTGTCCTTTACATTGTGTAAAAATGGCTGGAAAAGTGGAACAGTAGAAATGCTCCAGAATAACTTGGAATAAAAGGTATTAAAAGTAAAGAAGGTTTTTGCTTTAGTTACTATGTTGTAGATGGATATAAATCAGCACACTCCTACCTCTAACCACATTGCATTGCTATGTAAACACAGTCTTGCTTATGTGGTTTCTGATATTGTATGACATACTGTTGATTTGACTTTTGCTGTTTTGTGTGTTAAAAATATCTTCTAATTAAAATCTACACAGCTTGTTTAGAAAAAAGCATGGATGCATGTAAAGCATACAATTCTCCCTTCCCCTCTCACGTCCCTCTTTACCGAGATTTGTGAAAGCTAATAATAGGCTGTTCTCAAGACACCGAACAGTATGTTGGTGATAAAATTTGAACTTTTAGTGCCCTATTGCACAGATTTCCAGTGCTGGTCCTGAAACCACTCACTGTCCTGAATGGTTTTGTGATGTTGAGCTTTAAGGGGTGTTAATCAGCTGATAGAAATGGATCAGGTGTGCTACGAAGAGGTGAATCTCTAAAATGTGGAGGGCATTGGGCATTCCAGGGCCAAGGTTAGGAACTGCAGCTCTGTTAAAATGATTAACCCTTACTGTTGTCTATAAAACCAGACAGTAGACATCCTGAAACCTTAATTGTGTCTGTACTTTTGTCCACATTTTTAGGGAAAGCATGTACAGTTTTCACGGAACGATTCCTTTAATGCCAAAGATGTTGAAAAGGTGGTTGAATGGCACTAAAATCATTTTCCATGTATCTGATGGCTTAGATTTGTTAAAGTAAATGATTTGATTCTTGTGTCTTTTCTTTGGTGCTTGTGTGGATGTGTGTATGCGAGCCAGCGTGCTTACCTGCGTGTGCGTGCGTCTCCGTTCGCATGACTGACGGGTGTGTAAGTGTGACGGCAGCCCCCCAGCTAGAGAGAACATAAATTATGTATTCCTTATTTGCTTTTGCTCAATTAAGTCATTTTATAGTGTTTAATCAAGCTCCCAATCCAATAGCTGCAGGTCCTAATTAAAAAAGTGCCATTGTAGAGAATGAATAAAGCTTTACATACAAATGATACGGCATCATCTGGCCCCAGTTTTAAACTAAATCATTAATTCAGCTTTATTATAAAGAGCTGGCAGATAAATGCATTCTGCAGTATATGGGAATAAAACAGTGAGTGTGTATAAATCATGTTACAGTAATGAAGTACTTTGTAAACTAGTGTGTGTATATGTTCATGAGGCCGTGTGTGTGTGTGTGTGTCTGTGTACAGCTCTCTGTGTGTACATGGCTATACATGTATCTCCCGTTGTTGGTAAGTTCAGTTCAGGTCTGCTGAGCTCTCTCGTTTCCTGTTTAGCACTGGCTTCCTAGAAGAGACCGTTTGCATTGCGTTAGACATGTTTTATAAAAGAAAGAAAACAGGGGAAGAACATAGTGAGAGGAAAAGGGACAAAGAGAGAGAGAGTGAAGGAATTAGAGAAAGAGATAGAGAGGAACAGATAGCAATGCGGAGGAAGAAAGAGAATAGAGGAAGAGAGAAGAGACGGCAATAGATAGGGAGATGGATGGATGGATGGATACATAGATAGATAGACAGATAGATAAGAGAAAGAAAATGAGGGAAGATAGATAGATGGTGAAAGAGAGACAAAGGGGAGAGAGACAGATGTGGGCCAATGTGGGCATCTGTTAGTTTTCTCCTCCAGTCACATTCAGCTGTTCAATGACATTGGCAATTTTCTTCTATGATCTAGAGGAAGCTCGAGTTAGCCATCACCCCTACAGACCTAACTAGCAGATGAAATTGGCAACAATCCAGTTAGAAAAGGATATTATAATAAGGTTGCAGTGCATAAACCTGTCATGACAAAGATGAATTCCCATCTGTGTTCATTCGCACACTGGTCTGCAAGGTTGCGGAAAAAAGTGATTCTGTTGTGTCCACTGAGAGAGCGAGGCTAGTTATGTTCTCTTGGACTCCAGGGGCCATATTACAGAAACTTCCTATCTTTTTGTCTTAACTTAATATCTGACAGATCAGGATAAGATTTTTTTTTTTTACAAATTCTTATTACAGAAGCAAATTTTATCTTGATTTAGGAATCTTAACTTGGATCCTGTCTCAGGATAGCTTTTTAGATTGAGGTCGATGTGTCTGTGTCTGTTACCTAGCAACTGACTATGTGCTCACAGCTGAAACGTAAATAGGTAATCAAAGTATTTAAGTTAGTTAGCCAGAGACCTAACATTAGCTACCGTTACTGATGTAAAAAAGGTAAAAAAAAAACGAAAGCAGGATAAACTGAGAGTTAAGAATATTGTGTCGGGGCTTTGTGCTGTTTATCAGAGCCTCGCTGCTCCACAGTTTGCTTCATTTCCCAAATGCTTTAGCCGAGCATGTCAAACTTAAAAAAAAAAAAAACAGACTATTGTGATTGTGTGTCTTGAAGTATCATGATATTGCCATACTGCCAAACCCAAATATGCCCATTCCTCTCTTCATTGTCCATCTCTCAGGGGCAACAGGCCCCTTTTGTTGAGCCGTTCCGGGCTAGTTACGGGTCGTTGCACCCGGCAATGCAACCCGGGGGTCAAACGGGATTAGTGACGGGTTGTTCTGATTTCAGAATGTGTGTGCGTGTGTGTGTGTGTGTGTGTGTGTGTGTGTGTGTGTGCCCCTATAACACCTGTAGAATTAACATGATTAAGAAAGCAGAGTGCTGTACAGGCTATATAACCAGCCATAACACCTTAATCTAGTGTGAAAGCAATTGGCCTGTGTGGATCAATACAGAGTCAGGGCATCCAGCCAGCATCCAATATCTCTGACCCCAACACAAACACGCACACATAATTGAAATTCACTGCTCCCCATACGCACACACACACACACACACACACACACACACACACACACACACAAACACACCTCATTGTCTTTCTTTTTGTTTTTTTATTTGTCTGTTTTGTTGAGGAGAAAATTAGTCTTCTGTTGGGTGAATGTGGAGCGTGAGCTTAACTTGAGAGATAGCCTTGGTAGCGTTGAGAGAGAGAGATAAAAAGCAAGAAGGATAGCGAGACAGAGATAGACAGGAAGATAGATATGAAGATGGCATGAGAGAAAGGGAGAGAGTGATACACACACACACACACACACACACACATATATATATATATGAGAAAGATAAAAAGAATGGAAGAAAGAGAAAAATAGATAGGTATATAAAGTGAGAAAGAAGAAAAAAGAAGAGGGAGAAAGAGTGAATGAGAAGAAGAATGAGGGAGAGAGAGGGAGCATAAGTTAGGTCTGTATGTCAGTCAGTCAGATGTGTGCTGACTCCAGATGGCAGTGCCAGCCTTCTCCCCCTGCGTGACTGTGGTGCCACGTATGCCCAACGTCTGTACAGACATCTGTCTGTCACACACACACACACACACACACACACACACACACACACACACACACACACACACACACAGGGGAGTCTTCAGCTCAGAGGTGCTGTTCGTAGCCCAGCTTCAACGTAACTGGCTGTAAAGCAGGATTAAGAGTGATGGGTGTTCCTCCTTCGTGTATAGGAAAATGAATAAGACCTCTGTTCTTTCACATGTGCTCCATCCTAAGTGTGGCCACGTGACCACAAAGAGAGAATCAGATCAAAGATAATGTTTAATGTTTTGTGAGAACGTCACTGGTAGTAAACTAGCTTGAATTAGGATATGCAATGGTGGAAAGGTTTTACTGAGGGACATATAATGTCTGCACACACTTTCCTGGTCATCTGGTGGGTGGTACTGGTTATTTTGGTTTATTTCATTCCTGAAGCTGATACTCTTTGGATTAAACTCTGTAGAAGACCAGCCCACAGCTCAGTGCCACAACTATTAAGATGTAGATTTATACTGGTTCTGAGATTATACTGGCTAAATATTATGTAGTTTGCTCACTAAACAGTCATTTTAATATGATATCTAGTGATAAATAACATTACAACAAAATGTTAAGCTCAGTTAGTTAACTAGTTAGCTTTTGTTAACATAGCCGTTGGTATAGTGTGTTGGTATAGCGGGTAACGCCTCTTCCTTCTATGCCGTAGAATGGGGTTCAGTCCCCTGCCTAGGCAAGCACCCTACACTATACCAATAGGAGTCCTTGGACAAGACTCCCAACACTACCTTCGCCTACCTGTGTGAAATGATCAAATTTACATTGTTTTTTACATTATGTTACATTACAGCAAGTTACGGAGTGGAATAGGGATTAGTAAGTGTATCGGCCCTGTCCTTCTGAAATTCAATGAGTGAATTACATCAATATTGATATAGGATCGGATTGGTCCCTCTGCATAACATGCTGGTTTATGTTGTTGTTTTTTGTTTTTTGTTTTTCTAGCAGGGAGACCTTGCATGACAGATGACAAGTCCTCTGTAGCATCTAACCTCGCTCTGAGGGTTAGCTTTAGTGTTAGCTTTAGTCTTAGCTCATCTGAAGGGGCAGCTTCTGTCACTGAAATGTCCGTCCATCCATCCATCCATCCATCCATCCATCCTCAACCACTTATCCAGGTCCGGGTCGCGGGGGCAGCAGCCTAAGCAAAGAGGCCCAGGCCTCCCTCTCCCCCGCCACCTCCTCCAGCTCTTCCAGAGGGATACCAAGGCGTTCCCAAGACAGTCGAGAGATCTCATCCAACCCTGGTGCTCTGCCATGACGGAGTTTTCCAACCACCTTGGCTACATCAGCCCAAGCGATGGACGGACCCTTGCTCAGATCTCCAAGCTCTGCCTCCTCTGGGGAAGGATCATTGGTGGGATTGAGAAGATCCTCGAAGTATTCCTTCCACCATCCAATGACGTCCCCAGTCGAAGTCAGCAGCCCCCCAGCCCCACTGTATACAGTGTTGGTCAGGAACCGCTGACCAATTTTATTTATTTATTTTTATATATATATATATATATATATATATATATATATATATACTATTTATAAGGAATCGCAGAAAAGCACAACCCATGGTAATAATGACAATACGCAATCAGAAATAGTAACTAGCACCAAAGCATCTAGAAAAGAAGAAGGAAAAGAAAAGAAATAAAACAAATAAAAATAAAATACAGGCTGTCGAGTTCAAGCATTACAACGAATAAATGACTAGATCAAGCTGGAATATATCCAATATCAGACTGGGACTTGTATCAGACTCGGACCCTTCCAGACTATTCAAAACCACTCCCCAAACACACTGGAAGCGTTTATATGATTTAGCGTCATTGCAATGTAACGATCCATTTGTATAATGAATAACATCTCATTTTACCACCTCTTAAAACATGGTGCCACTGGGGATTTCCAAGGTAAAATTATGACTTTTTTAGCTGCAACTATACCTGCCAGTAGAGCTTGCTGTTGTGCAAATGAAAAAGAAACAGAACTGTCAAAATAGCCAAAGATAGCAAGTTTGTAATCTGGGACAATGTCCACATTGAATGCTTCAGAGAACCAATGAAAGATATGAACCCAATAGTCATGCAACACAGGGCAGGACCAAATGAAGTGAGACAAGGAACCTTCGGAGGTTTGACACCGATCACACAAAGGAGAGACAGAGGAGTAGATTTTGTTCAATCTGGTTTTAGAAAAGTAAAACCTGTGTAATACTTTAAACTGTATGAGTCTATACCTGGAGTTCACTGAGCAACGATGAATACTGGACAAACTTTCCTCCCACATATCATCAGAAATTGCAGCACCCAACTCATTGGCCCACCCTACCTTTAGGGGGGTAGTATTGTCTGATGGCGATAATGCAGCAATAAATTTGGACACCAAGTGTCTGGCGTCAGGGGGAGAAAGTAACAAGTCGTAAAAAACATTCTTTTGGTTTAATTAAAAAAAAGAGGGTATTTTTTTTAACATAGTGTCTGACCTACAAATATCGAAAGAAGTGAGAAGAAGGAAGAGTAAATTTAATTTTAAAAAGCTGAGAAAAGGAAGCAAAGCTATTGTCAAAATAAAAATCTTTGATGCACTGTAAACCCTTCTCTCGCCATGTAAGAAACACATTATCTAACTGGCCTGGAACAAAAAAAATGATTATGAGCTATAGGAGTATAGCTGGAAACTGGAGGCAGAGAAAGAAACCTCTTAATTTGATTCAGAATCCTTAAGGAGTTTTTAATTATGAAGTTATTACCGATTATTCTGTTGAGAGATTTCGCCATAGAAAACAGTAAAACTGGTAAAGAGGTATTTGTTAAGGACTGTGCCTCTATACTTTACCACAGTGGAGCCCCATCAGGTAGTGAATGATCTATGATTCCCTTCTGCCAATAGGTAAAAACCCTGGCATTGGCTGCCCAGTAATACTGCTTAAACACAGGCAGGCCTAGGCCCCCAAGTGCTGTCGGCCTTTGCAAATGTCTTTTTGAAATACGAGGGGGTTTATAGGCCCAGACAAATGAGCAAATGATTAAGTCTAATTGCCTAAAAAATGATGAAGGGAGGAAAATTGGTATGTTTTGAAAAAGATATAAGAATCATGGTAAAGTCACCATTTTGATAGCATTAATACGTCCAATCATTGATGAAGGAAGTAGCTTCCAGCATTCAATATTCGCTTTTAATTTGTCGACCATATGTAGAAAATTTAGTTTGAACAGATTTTTGGGATTTCTTGATATCTTAAGGCCTAGATATGTAAAATGATCATCCATTATTTTAAATGGCAATGATTTCAAGAAACTAGGACTAAGGTTATTAGTAATGCACATAAATTCACTCTTGCTCCAATTAATTGAATAACCTGAAAGTCTACTAAAGGCATCTATATAATTGAATAAGTTGGGAACAGACAGCTCTGGGTCAGATATAAAAATCAGCAAGTCATCTGCATATAAATTCACAAGACTTTCAGTGTCTCCACATTTAATGCCATGAATCTGTGGATGATTCCTGTTCCCTGTTGCCAATGGTTCGAGAGCTAAATCAAAAAGAAGAGGGGACAAAGGGTCCCCTTGCCGGACCCCTCGATGTAGTTAAAATGAACTAGAGCGCTCTCCATTAGTAGATATAGTCGACATAGGACAAAGATAAAGCCGGTGAAATAAAAAAGTCACCAAATCCAAATCTTTTGAGCACCTCAAACATATAGGGCCATTCTAACTGATCGAAAGCCTTCTGAGCATCCAGTGATATAATTGCAGCCTCTTTATCTTTAATTTTGTCAGAGTATAAAATGTTGAAAAGGAGACGTGTATTCGCAAATGAGAATCTACCTGGTATGAACCCAGTCTGATCTCTGTGAATTATCTTGGAGATATAATTTCCAAGTCTAATCGACATAACCTTAGTTAGAGCTTTTTGATCGAAGTTTAAGAGTGCTATTGGTCTCTAAGAAGCAGGGTCTGAGTCTTCTTTTCCTTTTTTCAACAAAAAGATAATATTTGCTTCGTACAGGGAGCTGGGCAACTTTTTATTCCCATTTATCATCCTCAACATATAGGGGACAAGTTATTTACTAAAAGCCTTGTAAAATTCAGACCCAAATCCATCCAGACCGGGACTTTTGCCTGAATAGCTTCCATAAGTTCAGTTTCTAATATTGGAGCATCCAATTCCGTTTTGCAGAACTCGGATAACTGTGGTATTACAAGCTTATCGGAAAAAAAAGGTTAAAATCTTCCTGATTTACCTCCAAAGAAGAAGAATACAGATTAGAGTGAAACTCCCTGAAATAACTGTTTATTTGCTTTGGATCTGTAAGTAAGTCACCAGACTTTGCTTTGATTCTATGAATAGCTTGTTTGGATTGTATTCCTTTTAATTGTCTGGCCAATAATCTCTGAGTTATCTCCCAGTTCAAAATATTTATGTTTCATTTTAAGTAATTTCCACACGTTTACTAAGAATTGAATTATATTCCTATTTTAGTTTTAAAATTTTATTGTAGTCTGACTGTGCAAGAGATGATCTATATGCATGTTCAATTAATGTAAGTTCCCTTTGTATTCCTAAAAGTGTGCTTCGTATGAGATAACATAACCTCTCATGACTACCTTCAGGGACTCCCAGAGAGTACAATCTGAAACCTCACCGTTGTCATTCATTTCTAAGAATTTGTTTAGTTCTGACTTAATATATTTATTAAATAATGGATCTTTAAGTAAAAGAGGGTTGAAACGCCAACTATATTTTTCTTTAGCTATATTACATTTAAGTTGGAGAGTGACAATGATCTGAAATCAAAATATTATGACACTTGGTGTCTTCCACATTAGAAATAAGTTCAGAATTCACCAAAAAATAATCAATGCTGGTATATGACTTGTGTACATGAGAATAAAAAGAGTTGGATGCTGCAATCTCCATATGTCTACCAGGTTCCTAGAGTTCAGTAGATTTTTTAACACATTAACTGACAATAGCACAGGTGGTGGCCTTTGAGAAAGTCTGTCCATATAAGGATCCAGAAAGCAATTAAAATCACCGCCCATTACGATGTTCATAAAATTATCCTCTGGAACAGCATCAAACAATTTACCAAAAAAAATCAGGTGCATCAAAATTTGGGCCATAAACATTAACCAAAGTCAAAGAGTTAATGTGACCCGAGACTATAACATATCTACCCTGAGGATCAGAAACGTAGGATATTTTTACAGAAGAGAATAGCAACACCTCTAGCTTTGGAAGTGAATGTTGCTTGATAGACCTGGACACCCAATTAACTTTGTTGTATCTTAGCAATATGGGTTTCCTGGAGGAAAATGATATCAGCCTTAAGGGATTTCAAATGTGAGAAAACCCTACCTCTTTTAATTGGGTGACCCAGCGCCCTCACATTCCAAGAGGCAATAGTGACCCCAGCCCCAGCATTGTTAATTGCAGAAATTCTAAAGGGAAAAAATAAATAAATAGGGCGACAGTCTGAAAAAAAAACAAAAAAAAAAAAACAAAAAAAAAAAAAAAACAAAAAAAAAAACCTAAGAATGAAAGGGGAAAAATAACATAACCTAACATTAAACACTAAGTGCACAGAGACCTAAACAAATCTCTGATGAAGCTACAGCTAAGTTACACTACCTCCTTAGCTTCTCCGCACCTTATTTAAGTATGTAAAGAAAAGGAAATAGCACCATCTGTAATGAACCCCGAAAAGTGCTAATAATCGGCATTGCCGCTGAAACCAGTCAATGACTATAGTATTACAGTCCTTGTTCAGTCTTGTTTAAGGTCAGTTTCCACAAATCTAGCTGCTTCAGCGGGGGAGGTGAAGCTCTTGAGCTGACCGTTACACTGGACACAGAGTTTTGCGGGAAAACGGAGCGTGTGGGTCACCTGTAGCGCTCGAAGCGCTTGCATGACATCCCTGAAGCTCCTCCGCTGCCTCAGCACCTCCGCCGTGTAGTCCGGAAAGATGTATACTTTGTGACCGTTGTAGTCGAGGTTGCCCCGGCTCAAAGTCGCAAAATCCACTACTTCTCGCCGTAGAAATTCACACGAGCGATGATCGTGTGGGGTTTTGCTCCTTCTGGAGGTTTGGGCTGGAGCACACGATGGGCCCGGTCAACGATGAGTGGCTCCGCGAAGTGCGTAGCTCCAAGCAACTTGGGGAGTAGACCGGCAACAAACTCCGTTGGCTTTCCCTTTTCCTCTCCTTCTGGCACTCTGACTATTTTGATGTTGTTACGGCGTGACCGACCCTCCAAGTCGTTTTTTCTTATTTATTTATTTATTTATTACATTTATTTATTTTTGAGTGGAACTTCTTTGAGCTGCTGAGCTTTTCAGTCTATAAGTTATCTCTGGGATGAGTTGGAGTGATCCAGAACTGATCATCTAACATCAATACCTGACCTTATGCTTATGTGGCTACAATCAAATCCTCACAGCAAGCTTTAGCAGTGAAGTTGCATTGCAGGCGCGGAGCACTGGGTCTATTTTGGGACTTCGTTTGGACTAGACAGCAATGGACAGTTGGAACTAAAAACCCTCCTCAGAATGACCGGACAGAGAGGTGCTGAGCTGCGGCATGAAATTCCATCAGCTCTGCCAATCCACTTCACAAACACACACACAGGCACACACATGCACGCACACACATACACACACATACACACACACACACACACACACACACACACACACACACACACACACATACATATACATACACATACACACAGTGTGTCACATCTCTGATCTCTTGATCTCACCCATCTGTTTGGTTATGTTAGCTGTCCATGTGTACTTGTTTATTATTTATTTATTTATTTGTGCGTCAGTTGGCTCATTGGAGCGGCAGCTCGCTGGTTTTAATCCTCTGCTTGGACACATCATGTCTTTCACAAAGTCACCAAAGTCAACTCCAGCTCAGGTGTGTGTGGGTTGCTGTCATTCACTTCCAAAGCTTTGAAGTAATCAGACATTCTATACCTACAAATATTCAAATGTTAGAAGAAAGAAAAGTTCTGGGTTAATTCATTAAAATGCAAGTGTTAACCTTGACTAAAACTGATAAACAGAATCATTAATTAGTGTTTAAGGCAGAATTTAACAGCCTTTAACATGACCACTGTCTGTGCATAACTAAATCATGGATATTTATTGGGTTTTTTTTTTTTTTTGTGGTATCAGATTTGCCATGTTAATTATGTGTTAACACACTAAATTACTAATGTTAAAAGCAACAACCCACAGCAACGGCGAGGTGGAGATTGTATTTATGATTCCATGTTCAGCGAGTGTTCACCCAGTATCATATTCAGATTCAAGTTGAATTATTAAAAGTAACAAATAGATTCTGATTAAGCTTATTTTGTCCACTCATGTCACTCTAGCTATAAGAAATGCACTGCTTTTTAAAAGGAAAACATCTCTCTTTGGGGTCAAATTAGGCTTTATTAGAAAACCTGACCTCCGCTCATATTATATTATGTATACATAATATTTCCGCTCACTTGCCAGTTTATTAGAAACACCTACCTTATACTTCTGCTCACTGGCCAGTTTAATAGAAAAACCTACCTTATACTTGTACTCATTGGCCACTTTATTAGAAACACATATGCTATATTGCCAAAAGTCTTCACTCACAGATCCAAATAATTGAATTCAGGTGTTCCGATCACTTCCATGGCCACAGGTGTACAAAACCAAACACCTAGTCCTGCAGACTGCTTCTACAAACATTTGTGAAAGAATGGGTCACTCTCAGGAGAAGTTCAGCATGGTACCGTGATAGGACGCCACATAAGCAAGTCCAGTCCAGTCATGAAATTTCCTCGCTGCTAAATATTCCACAGTCAACTGTCAGTGGTATTATAACAAAGTGGAAGTGATTGGGAACGACAGAAAGCCATGAAGTGGTCAGCCATGTAAAATGAAAGGGTGGGGTCAGCAGATGCTGAGGGGCATAGTGCACAGAGGTCACCAACTTTCTGCAGAGTCAATCGCTACAGACCTCCAAACTTCATGTGGCCTTCAGATCAGCTCAAGAACAGCGTAGAGAGCTTCATGGAATGGGTTTTCATGGCCGAGCAGCTGCATCCAAGCCTCACATCACCAAGTACAATGCAAAGTGTCAAATGCAGTGGTGTAAAGTGCCGCCACTGGACTCTAGAGCAGTGAAGACATGTTCTCTGGAGTGATGAATCACACTTCTCCTTCTGGCAATCTGGGTTTGGCAGTTGTTAGGAGAACGGTACTTTATTGCTCATTATGGTGTGGGGTTGTTTTTCAGGAGTTGGGCTTGGCCTCTTAGTTCCAGTGAAAGGAACTCCTAATGCTTCAGCATTTTGGACAATTTCATGCTCCCAACTTTGTGGGAACAGTTTGGGGACGGCCCCTTCCTGTTCCAACATGACTGCGCACCAGAGCACAAAGCAAGGTCCATAAAGACGTGGATGAGCGAGTTTGGTGTGGAAGAACTTGACTGGGCTGCACAGAGTCCTGACCTCTACCCAGTAGAACACCTTTGGGATGAATTAGAGTGGAGACTGCGAGTCAGACCTTCTTGTCCAACATCAGTGTCTGACCTCACAAATGTGCTTCTGGAAGAATGGTCAAAAATTCCCATAAACACACTCCTAACCCTTGCGGAAAGCCTTCCCAGAAGAGTTGAAGCTGTTATAGGTGCAAAGGGTGGGTCGACATATTGAACCCTATGGATTAAGAATGGGATGTCACTCAAGTTCATATGTGTGTGAAGCCAGACGAGCCAATACTTTTGGAAATATAATGTACCTTGTAGCTTTGTATAGGTGTACAATTACAGACTGTAGCCCTTTTATTGGTCAGGCGTCTCTAGCCCATTTATTACTGGTCAGATTCTGACCACAGGGCTGCTGTTGACTGGATGTCGTTTCCATGGTGGACCACTTTTAACGGCGTGACACTGACATGGTAGTGTGTGTGGCACTGGTGCGAGTGTATCAGACACACTGCAAATGCACAGCTGTCTACTTCACATTTTCTGAGAAGACAATATCTGACGGTATCTGAACCTGTGAGCCACTTTTTCTTTCCTTGCTATCGTTCTCTCTCACGTTCTCTCTCTCTCTCTCTCGTTCTCTCTCTCTCTCTCTCTCTCTCTCTCACACACACACACACACACTCTTCACAGGCTTTAAAACATTTAGTGTTTCTCTCAGATCACCCACGTTTTTTTTCTCTCGTTCTCAAGCTGTTTGAACTCTTCTCTCTCGCTCTCTCACTCTCTCTCTCTCACACACACGCACACATACACAAAGACGCACACACTATGTTGTATTTTAGTGCACACGCAGCAAAAATCACTCAGTGGAGAAGCTGAGCCTTCACTTTAAGTGATTTTAACTCCTGACAGCGAGGTGACCCATGCATCATTTACACACACACACACTGTTCCACATCCATCCCATTACAGCCTGCTTCACAACAGCCACTGCCTTTCTGTCTGTCTATATATCTGTCTGTGTGTCTGTCTGTCCTGTCTGTCTGTCCATTTGTCTATCTGTCTGTTCATCTATCTATCTATCTATCTATCTATCTATCTATCTATCTATCTATCTATCTATCTATCTATCTATCTATCTATCTATCTATCTACCTCTCTCTGTCTGTTTATCTATGTGTCTATCTGTCTGTCTGTTCGTCTATGTTTATATCTGCCTGTCTGTTAACGTCTACACATACAGTGTTGTTTATCTATCTATGTAGCTATCTAGCTATCTGTCTGTCTAGCTGTCTGTTGGTTTGTTTGTCTATCTCTCTATCTGTCTGTGTGTTTGTCTGCCTGTCTATCTGTTTGTCTGTGTGTCTATCTGTCTGTCTGTTAACGTGTACTCGTCCAGCATTTCTTTCCCTCATTCTTTTCTTCGCATGTTAAACAGTCTAGTATGTATTGATTGATTAGATACTAATGTGGTCGATGAAGTGATGTTTAATTTTCATCCGCTGGCCTTTGGGCTGTAGTGTAGGTGAAAGTGTTCTGCTATTAAGTGGTGTTGTCGCTCTGACTTTGGCTGCCACTCCACAAACTTAGTTTTGTTAACTTATTAATTGTGTCCTTTTTTGTTTTTCATCAAAGTGTGGCAGAACCAGAACCCTCATACAGAACACGCTTCTCTCATTTATACAGTGCAGAGAGCTATTGTTGTGTGTCTCTCTCTCTCTCTCTCTCTCTCTCTCTCTCTCTCTCTCTCTCTCCCTCCCTCTCTCTCTCTCTCTCTCTCTCTCTCTCTCTCTCTCTCTCTCTCTCTCTCTCTCCTGCTTGCTCTCTCCTCATTAGCTAGATCAAGACAAAGCGTTCGCCTTTATTGTTTTTTGTTTCGTGGTTTCGTTCAGGCTTCCTTTTTTCTCCTTGTCATTAAGTCAGCATATTGTTCGGTGTAAAATTGACTTTTGAGAGAGAGAGAGAGAGAGAGAGAGAGAGAGAGATTGGTAGTGTTGGAGATAGTGAGAGATGAGGGGTGAAAAAAATGTGTGATGAACATTAAGCTTTGGAGTCAATGCACTTTAAAGAGGCAGAAGGTGAAGCGAGGTGGCGTTAGGCTCTCTCTCACTAAACTGCTATAGATTAATTGATCCTCCCATGAACTTAATGAGGTGGAGCTCCAGAAAGAGAGACAGCTTCTGGGGAAGACAAAGCTAATGACCATGGCCGCTCACACTCAACCGAGGAGGAGAACATATTCTCTCTCTCTCTCTCTCTCTCTCTCTCTCTCTCTCTCTCTCTCCCTCCTCCTCTCCATAATCTCCTCTATTCAGGCAAAGCAAACATGCAGTAATGAACAGAGCTCTCCAAACGGTTTGTTAGCCACTGGCTTTAACTTCTACTCTGTACGTCTATGTGTTTTAACATGTTTACGGAAGGCTGCAGACAAGATTTCACACAGATGATTCAGTACATGCTGTGTTCTTCAGTGGTCATGATGATGTTATTTACTGTCATTTTAATTGAATGGAGAATAATAAGGCTTATTTATGTTTTCAGCACAGATATTCATTATACAGTCCAAACCCACATTATATAAGACCTTCTTAACCAAACATTTTTTAACATGAACTGTGCTTGTTTATTCATTTCTTCACTTAAGAATTTGTTGTCAGGGTTTATGATGTCATAACGGTAGTTTTCCTTTAGAACTGATCATATAACATGACTTTATAAGTGGTGATATCATTGAGTGTGTTTACATGCATTCAATATTCCAATCATAATCAGATTTCTGCAGGTATCTAAATATTCAAGTGGGTATGTAAACAGCGCAATTGGGTTTCTCAGTGCATGTAAACTCAGATTTTCTTTTGGATTTCTCAGCGCTTGTGCAAAATAGACCAGAAATAAGCAGCGTTGCCACAAGGCGCAGCAAAACACGTTTCGAGCGACGCTGAAACCAACTACATGTTTGACAAAATGAAGGGTTTAAATATTCTTTATTTTCTGAATATATGTTCATATTTTCAGGTAAAGTGGTAGTGTTTTTTTTTTTTGTTGTTGTTTTTTTAAATAAGCCGTGCCTTGAGGTTTTAAGTTACGCTTACATCACAGTTTGGCACATTGCAAAGCAGAAATCTGATTACTGGCTGACTGATGTAGACCCCGAGTTTCCCTTTATCTGATTACTCAAGAACATGTAAATGCATTGATTGGATTACTGCCAAACTGTACTAAATGTACTAGAATAAGTTAAAAATGTAAACAAAAATGCAGTCTTTGCTCTGCTTTAAGCTTTAACTCAGCTATAACTGCTTTTCTCACATCTCTGGCAAGAAACCTTTCCACAGAAGTGGAGTAATTTGCTGTGGAACGACAACAAGGCAGTAAAAGAGCTGCATTTTGCCAACCCCTGTTTTATCCATAAAGAATATCAGTTTCCTTTGTGTATAAATATGTACTATACTTAGCTTTTTTCAGCATTGCAGTGCCAGATCTTTACAATCAGGACTAGCAAATGCTGATTTAAAACATCAAGAAGTGCTTTTGCCTTTGGCTGGACTGCTAAAGTGAGGACAAACCGGAATATATGGGGAAATTCATGTTTTTTTTGGTGATGTGATTTGTTGAGTGGCTCTTGTGCTGGGCATTTGGTAGTGAAGGGGACTTTTGAAGTGGAAAGCTGGATGTGGTCTGATCTCTCTCTCTCTCTCTCTCTCTCTCTCTCTCTCTCTCTCTCTCTCTCTCTCTCTCTCTCTCTCTCTCTCTCTCTCTCTCTCTCTCTCTCTCTCTCTGTCTGGTGCTTGGGACAGTTTGTGTTGGTTGGAGGTGCTGGTACAAGCCACTGTGATGCAGGGTATGCATTGTTGTCGTGGCAACAGTTTGCTAAGGAACCATTGGCTGTTGGGCAATCCTTGATTCTGCTGTGAACACATGGTCACATACACCTTTGATGTAGTGCTGAAATACAGGCCAGGCCACTGTGTAATATTATCATTTGTTTTTCGATAGGTTTGAGAAGGTTTTGTCCATAAATATATATACATATTTTAAAAATGTATTTACTTACATTTACAGCTATTTTTCCATCCTCAGCATTACATGTAAAAACTCGGAAGACACACAAGTACATTTACATGGAGTTAATAATCCAATCACAGTCAGATTTCTGCAGTTATCTGATTATTCAGAAAGTTGTGTAAACGGCATACTCTGATTTCTTAGATTTGAGCAAGGTCTAGAAATCCTATTAGGAAATCTGATGAAGAGCGCTCAGTAATGTATGTGAACTCTTACTCTGATTTCTTTCGGATTTCTCAGTCTGCGTGTGTGCAAAACAGACAGTGTTGCCGGAACGAAGGAAGCAGGGTTACCACGAGACTCAGCGAAACACTTTTGGGGCAACGCTAAAACCAACTACATGCTTGACGAAATTAAAGATTTAAATATTCTTTGTTTAATACATGATGGATGTTCATATTTTCATATGAAGTGGAGCCACAGCATGAAGTTTGAGGTTTACAATACATTTACGTCACGTCTTTTTCTGTTAGCTTTTTGGCTGGTTGCAAAGCAGAAATCTGATTTTGGCTCATGTAAAATTTTCTGCAGTTATCGGGTTATTTAGTGCATGTAAACACACTCATTGTGACCCCTGGTTCCTATCACCTCCACTGTAAAGAAATGTGTGCTTCTCAGTAAGTTTTTAAACAGCACAGTCTTCAGAGAACGGCCTCTACTTAATATATATTTATACAAAGGTGATATTAGCAGTTGTATTTTATGTAATACAAATTCAAGAAATATACGTGATATATCCTTGAAATCCGACATCCTTTAAAGTGGGTGAAACATTCTCTCTTTTTCTGTCTCTCTCTCTCTCTCTCGCTCGCTCTGTCCATGGGGATAAATGGATCCTGACACAGGGAGAATGGAGAGGATGATTAATGACCCCAGTGCTTTTTAGGGGGAGAGAGAGAGAGAGAGAGAGAATAAAAGAAAGGTAGAGAAAGGAGGAATTTCTGGCTTTTAGGCTGTTGACTTTAGAGGAGAGATAGATAGGTGATGACAGAACAGGGAGTTGCACGCTTGTACGAGCAAAATTTCACACACGCCCAGGCCTATCCCTGCTGGGGTCAGGCCACCCTGACCTCCATATCATTTTTTTTCATTATATTTGTTTAGTGTCATCAGCCACCATTTTTTATTATGAGGTTCCATTTGTATTAAACGTCTTTCCCACTGTGCTCTCACGTCTACTATCATGTAAATATCCATCACAATCACCTTCGGTGGAATTTTAAGACTGGCCACTGGTTTATCCCATGCAACTTTCTGAGTTACTGAGTTGCCTCTGTTTAATCTTGCTTGTATTATTTCTGTCCATATAAATGGTCTGTCCCGTGCAGCCCAGAGGAAAATAGATGCTCCTTTTGACTCTTGATTCCGCTTGACTTTGGCTGCATCGCGAATCATGCACATATAAATAATAAACACACTTCTAAGGGTGGTGCACTGTTCTTCACATGCTATTCAGTGCTGTAATGTGTGGTTTGAGGTGCAGCCATGATCTTCAACAAGGGATTTGCAGGAGACTCGAGCCAATCCATATATCACAATTGTAAATCTAGGGGATTTAAATATTGGAAAAATGCCTTTCCAGACATTTGTACTCTACAGTAAAGTGTTTTTGCATATATATTTGCATATATCTGCATATATCTTATATCTTATCCCATATTTGCATATATCTGCCTTTTCGGCCTATAGCAGTTTAGCCCCGCCCAATAATGCTGAAGTCATAAGAAGTTTTTAAGCCTAGGCAGCCTTGAATGAGGCCAATGCATATCAACCAGTCAGAACAGAGTAATTTACATACCAGTCTTAAAGGCAAAAAGAGCATGTTGAATTCTAATGAATGGAAAGAGGAATAAATGGTCATGTAAAAATGAACTGTGACTGTTTTAGTTCATAAAATCACACAGGGGTAAAACTATAAATGCATGAAAAATGTATGGGCCTTACATGTGTCACTATGGCTACTTCTCCTTTCTATTTTTTGCTTGTAGCCACCGCCCCAGTGGCCAGAATGGTAATTTCTAATCTGTTTAGTTTTGAAGGAATAAAGAGCGACGGGAAAACAGTCATGTAAAAAATGAATTATAACAAGAATTGTATAATTGGACCTCAGGGGGGAAACTAAAATATGAAAGGAATGTAGGATGTGGGCCGTTTATGATGCACAAAAATAATTACATTGGTCTTGCAATCTGTTTTCTTTTATATTCTGTCCCGATTCAACCCTGATATGTTCTCTGCCTTTAGAACATTCTGCATAAGCGAGTGGTAGATTTTTATTTATTTATTTATTTTAATCCAAGGTCATGCTTGTTAAATTGCTACTGCTTTCATAGCTCCTGTCATCTGTAGGCCCCTAGCAGATACTTTAACACGTATTGAACTGATGCAAAAGAAAGAGCACATAAGTGAATATAGGGGCAGTCATGGTTTGGAGGTTAGAGAGCCAGCCTTGTGGACCAGAAGGTCACTTGTTCGATCCCCTCGGCCAACAGTACGTGACTGAAGTGCCCTTGATTAAGTGCCCAAGGCACCTAATCCCCAGTTATTCCCCGGGCGCCATGGATAGGGCTGCTCACGACTCTGGGCAAGTGTGCTCACTCCCCCCTAGTGTGTGTCTTCATGAGTGTGTGTGTATGTATGTGGGCGTTTCACTGCATGGATGGGTTAAATGCAAAGGTCTAATTCCTCTGTGTGCAAAACACAGTTGGTTAATGGTTCTGAGTTCAAATATTCAAACAAGGAATCAAAATATTGATCAAAAACTGTAAGTCAGCAATTAATCATAGTATCGGCACAGCTCTGGATCCAACGCTGCCGTACATTTTGGAGCTCTTACGTGGTGCAAAGTAGTATTTTTCAGCAGCATAACCAGCCAGTGAAAATACCTAGAGATCAGAGGTGTTTGTCCTTCATGTTTGTAAAAAGGCACATCAGGCCGCCGTAAAGAAAAGCTGGAAGGATTTTCTGAGAAGCCAAAACATGACACATTTGCTTTCACCCGCCTCATTCTTTTCCTCTGTCTGTATCACACAAACACGTTCAGTAATCCTTTATCTCGTGAGCGAGAAACTCAGTTTCATCTGGCCAGCTTCATACATCACTGTCACGCAGAGTAAAGAGCACAGATAAATATGAATGGACACGCACACAGACACACACATGTGCTTATTCAAAGGTAAGATGGACTACTCTCTCCATCTATGTCAGTTTAAATCTCTCTTTTTGCTTTTTCCTATATAGTCTACTCTCTTGGCCGTCCTTGTCACCCCAAAGGGCAAAGCACCAAATACACCTTAAGGTCAAATGGATCTGCAGCCTTTGAACCCTGTCTGCCATGTGTGTATGTGTTGAGATGGCTTCATGATGATCGATGAGGCTAAAATGACTTTGCTGGAGGCCTCTCTATTCCATTTACAGGCTGAGGGAAGCTTTATTTCTCACATAGATATAATTTGGAGTGAGCACTTCAGTTTAGCTCTGTCAGTGGTCAGTAAAGCCCTGGGTACACTACACAACTTTTAAAGTTTTAACAGTTTCTAAAAAGGCCGTCTCACACCATCTGACTTTTTTTTGCAGATTTTTGGGTGACTGAAATATTGGGGATCCCACTAAACGATTAGGATCACGCACTACTCAACTTTTAAGTTGTTGCTGAACCGAATGGAACTCACAGAACTCTTGCATTCTCCCATAGAGTGGCTTGCTGCTGCTGCTGCCTCTGTCATTTGCTTTGACACAGGAGCAGATAAACATGTTTAAGATTAAGTTAAGATTAAGTGACCCTTATTAGTCCCACAACGGGGAAATTTCACCTCCGCATTTAACCCATCCGTGAAGTGAAACACCACATACACACTAGTAAGCACACACACACACTAGGGGGCAGTGAGCACACTTGCCCGGAGCGGTGGGCAGCCCAATCCGCAGTGCCTGGGGAGCAGTTGGCGGTTAGGTGTCTTGCTCAAGGACACCTCAGTCATGTGCTGTCGGCTCTGGGGATCGAACCGGCGACCTTCCGGTCACGAGGCTAGATCCCTAACTTCCAGCCCACGACTGCCTCAGTGAAGCTTTAAGTGAAGCTCATGGATAAAAAATGTGATTACTGTGGTATTTTCCGTAATTAAATGTGAGATTGTGCTTGTGCCTTAAACTCGACACATAAGAGTGTGACTTTTAACCATTTTTCTTTGTTTACTTGCTGTATTTTCTTCTTTCGCACTCTCAGTTTTCATTGGCTGTTGCAAGAGTCTGTTCCGACTGAGTCATTGATCAGTTTGCTTCACTGGATTCCGCTCAGAGTCGGGTTGAAAAACATGTTTGATAAACTCCGACTGGTCTGAAACGCCCCTCGCACAATACTCGACATTCTCTCAACTGTCGACGCTGACTGACCCTTAAATCTGTAGGCTAGAGTCAACTAGCACAGACTCGGTCAGACTGAGAATCAGATGTTGTAAATATTGTAAAAGTCATATAGTATAAAGCCGGGCTTACACTACACGGCTTTTACCCCGATTTTAGCCCCGATGGTGAACAGTAGTGAACAGGCTGAAACAAAGAGCTGCATGTTGATTCCCATTGTGGTGATTTAGCTCTTGGTGAGCAGTACTGAGTTACAAGGGGCAGTGGTTGAAATCTTGCTCTACGAAATGGGACCCTCAAATAAATAGAACATTATTTTATTAACAGACTCCTAGTGCTGCTCTGTAGGCAACCCTGCCAGTCTGCAGTGACAGCAGAGGAGGGTCAAGTTCAGCTCCTCACTGCTGGGCTTTAGTTACATTTAGGGAATCATATGACCTCAAGGATGGGGTATACAACAGTTATTTATCATCGCCCCACCCCTAATTCTTCAGTGATGTGAAGCTGAAGCTATTCCCCAGCTTCTTGTTCAATTTTTTGTGTTCCGCTTTAAATAGTGCAGCTGTTCTCTGATGTCTGATGCTGCACCAGTTCAGGTGAAAGGGGAAACTACCAAGACATCAGAAAACTACTAGCGGTTTTTGTGCCTGTTATAAAGAAAAGTACCATAATACATTGAAACAACATTACACTAAAATAATATGATGGTTTTTATCATTTTAACTGAGAAAATGCTTACATTCTTGTTTCTTTGGTCGCTGCCATCTTGCTGGTTTTTCATTTTTTTCTCATAACACTCAGTTTGGAGTGTTGCCTCTGAAAAACCTCCATTTGGAGGGCCATGTCGTCCTAACACTTCGCCCGATCCCTCTACCTCAACAAAAATCGGGACACCCTACCGCTAGAAGTGAACGCTCAAAATGGAGGGCCAGGGATAAGAGGTAGAGGCAAGGGGTGAAATGGGTTTGGGCCTTAG